>NC_134402.1:289449925-289627425 GCF_038048845.1 Mixophyes fleayi
CCTCTGTAGCGAGTGGGGTGGATTCTATTCCTGGTTTGCTAAGCCATGGATCCAGCTGGACCTGTGGTTGCAGGTTCTGTAGAACCAGACTGGGTACTTAGTCTTGCAACCTTGGTACGTAGTCTTGCAACCTCGCCCTCCTCCTTCCAAGAAGGAGGGCGAATTAGTGGTTGATTCTGATTTGGATAATTCTTCTGTTATGGAAGAAGTTCCTGCTGACTGTCGGGGTGTAGAGGAGTTGATCCAGGCCATGCATCAGGTACTGGAGCTTCCTGAGGTGGCAATCCCTGAGACTGCGGAGCCATATCTTTGCAAGGTGGACAAAGAATTATTTGTCTTTTCGATCTGCTTCCCAATAAGAAGATTTGTTAGGTGAGCCTTGGCCTTTACTGGATTGTAAGTTCCAGGTGTCCTGTTGGCTGCAGTCTTGCTATCCCTTTCCTCCTGAAGTTCTCGCAAAACAGGAGGCGCCTCTACAAGTAGAAGTTCCAGTGGCGAGGCTGGCTAGGGTAACTACCACACCTCTTTCCAATGCAGCCACTAAAGGACATTGCAGACCGTAAGGTTGAGGTAATCCTTAAGTCCATTTCTTGGCGGCGGGGACCTTTTTGCGTCCTACTTTGGTGTCTCTGTGAGTCAAAAAAGCAGTAGAATTCTTGTCAGAGCAGCTGTCTGAGGGTTAGTTGGCCAGGAGACCGTTTTCTGAACTGCTTGCTTTGTTGGAACAGATTTAGAGATCGATGTATTTTTTTGGAAGAGGCATCCCTGGTCTCGGGACTCATTTGGATGCTTATCTTTGCGTCTAATAAAGCTCTAAATACTCCCCTTTTCTGGGGTGTTTTGTTTGGCCCTCAGCTTGACACTATTGTTAGCAAAGCAACAAGAGGAAAAAGTACTTTTCTTCCTGTCATTGCTCCCAAACCAAGGATGTCCAGGTTCCATAAATTTCAGTCTTCATGTATGTCTCAGGGTCGGTATTCCACGGGTAGTCCTCCAGAGGTCAGTCGCCTGCCCCCAGGGGGGTGGTCTGCCGCACGGATGTCAGACATGGTCGGCTTGGTGTCCGGCAGACAAGCAGTCGGCGTGGTGGGCATTCTGCCCCTCTGCTGTCCCCTGTGGTGGGAGCCCATCGTCTTTTATTTAGAAATCAGTGGTTTCAGTCTACCACGAACACCAGGGTATGGGGAGTTAAGGACCTTGGGGTTACTTGATTGATCTACTCCGTTTTCCTCCCAAGATGTTTTTTTGCAGGGTGCTACCCACATGTCCACGAAAGCAACTGGAATTCTTCTGGAGCAGTTATTCAGGGTCAGGAATCACAAAAAGGTTTGGGGTTTTATTCCAACCTTTTTCTTGTTCTAAAACCCAACTACTCGTTTAGAGGCGATTCTGATTCAACCTAAGAAATATAATTCTTATTTTCCCTTAAAGCCACAGGACCAATTTTAACTTATGCTTAGCTCTTCAAGAAAAAAAGCACACAAGATATAGCTTTATTTAAAATGTGTTGTATTATTAATTAACATTCTAATTGTAAAACATATGTATATTATAAAACAGTGTAAAAGTGAAACAGTATTTTACACAAACTCAACAGATTTTGTTTACTCTTTTATAGGTGGTATAGCATGGATTTCCGTACAATACATTACATTCATGGCTTATTTTATAAATATACAAGTCATTGTAAGTGTGTAAGGGCGTGTGTGTGTCAGCTTTACCTATTGTTGTAGATGTGCGACTGTATTTGTGTGTGTGTGTGTGTGTGTGTGTGTGTGTGTGTGTGGAGGGGCAGGGGGTGCGGACACAAAAGCAAGACTCAATTTTAAAACCCACTTTTTCATCCATTTCCCAACATCTTATTTGGAAACTTCTAGCATCATAGCACCGGAGCCATTTTGCCCAATCATGCTAACAAAACTTTATACTGAACAATCCTATCATTTGCTATATATCTAAGTGCTTATCTCAGCCACACTCTTCAACAAACAGCATAGCAGGCTTTCCAATTCCATCTAAATCATAATCTCAGTAATATAACAAACCGTATACCAACTACACGTTTTCTTCACTTTCCCAAAACAACCATTCTATCTAACAAACAAACTATGCACTACCATTTCCCTGCACTTACTATACATTAAACAAATAATAACCATACTCTTCCATTACACAGCACTTGCAATTTCCATTAGCCTTTTCCAAGAACTGAAATAGCTCACAATATTAAAATGGCCGACTTCATAAAATGCTTTGCTACAAGCTCGTGTTGGCCACATGTGCTTGTAATGGCCTAATTGACTACCCAGTTCTTAAAACTCTAGTAATATACATGTAAGTCCACCAAAAAGATCTATTTTACACAAAATAGATCTATTTAGAGAGAGCTAGCAAGGCATATCACACAAAAGACATCTATTTCAAATATCTCTTGCAACGGACACAAATGCTACCATTTAAACCAACAATCCATCCCAAATATCACAGAAACTCCAGGCATTGTACAGCATTACAGTAGTTAACACATTGTCAGCCATCTTAACCACTGTGCTTGTAATGGCCTAATTTACTGCCAATGCAACTTTCATAGCAACAATAGCAGGGCCCAGTTCTTATTAAACTAATCCACCCCAAATATAACAATATCGCATACAAATCAGACTAAACTCAAACGGAACTATTCCATTCAAACATAACAAGCACACAAGCTTTTTCCCTTAACTCAAACAGCTCACATACAGTGTATCCACAACAATTCCATTCACATTTACCATCTGTATACAGATTCAACCACCTTTCATTCAATCCATTCAAAACGCCATTATAACATTTTTCCTGCCTTTTCCTGCTAACCAGGGCCTTCACATGCCCTATACAGACCACCATTCCATTAAACTTAGTTTCCAGCAGCTGGGAGCTGTCTCTGCAAGTCCTATCCAGGTCAAAGTAGGGAAGGAGGAGGAAGCTGGGTGAGGAAGTTTACTCATAAGTGGGTGGAGTTAACCTTTCCACAGGAAGTGTTCACAGCATGTAGCCTGCCTCAATAGCAAAAACCTGTTATGTTTTTTTTTCTAATTACATTGGGGGAGGAGAGCTTTGTGCCTAGTCACCTTCTAATTCAATTATGGTTGAATCTGCTATATATTATAAAATGAAATATAAAATAATAGATTATTTATATACTCTTCAGCAGTCCCTTACATGGACTATCTTCTTCTGAAGGCAGAGTCCCTGGCCATACTCCTGTCTCATATCCAGGTAGTGACCCAGACTGTAGAGTCCCACGGTTAGATTCTGAACTTCAACACACTGGCACACCTGAACTCTGGTTCCAGCAAATGGAACGGAGAGGTACCATAACCCCGGCAGATGCACCCTGGTGTCCACGGGACCAGGGTAACTTGAAGGTTTGTTCTTTATCACACAGGTGTGGTAAACATTATTTGAAGCATTTGTGGGGGGCAGGGGATCATGACCACACCCCATATTCTATATAAAAAATGCACCTAGATGTGCAAGGTTTGTCCTATTAAAAGTACACTATATGGACAAAAGTATTTGGCCACACCTGTTAATTATCGAATTGAGGTGTTTCAATCAGACCCGTTGCCGAAGGTGTATAAATCAAACACCTAGCCATGCAGTCTCATTTGCAAACATTTGTGATACCAAACGGGTCGTTCTGAAGAGCTAAGTGACTTCAAACATGGTACTGTGATAGGATGCCACCTTTGCCACGAAGTGGAATACCATGTAAAATTAGAGTGGGTTCAAGGACTGCTAAGGCACATTGGTGCGTAAAAGTCGCCAACACTCTGCTGATTCCATAATGTAGTCGCAAAAACTGTGCAGAGGGAGCTTAATTGAATGGGTTTCCATGACTGACCAGCTGCAATCAAGCCTCACATCATCAAGACCACTGCCAAGTGTTGGATGGAGTGGTGTAAATCACACTGACACTGGACTGTAGAGCAGTGGAAACGTGTTCTGTGGAGTAACGAATCACGCTTACTTGTTTGGCAGTCAGATGGGTGAGTCTGGGTTTGGCGGACGCCGGGAGAACATTACCTGCCTGACTGCATTATGCCAACTGAAATTTGGTCGAGGAGGGATAAGGGTATGGGACTGTTCTTCAGGGTTTGGGCTAGGCCCCTTGTCTCCAGTGAAATTCAGTGTTAATGCTTCAGCATACTAGGTCATTTTGGACAATGCTATGCTTCCAACTTTGTGGCAACAGTGTGGAAAAGGCCCTTTTCTATTCCAACATGACTGTGCCCCAGTGCACAAAGCAAGGATTACAAAGACATGGTTTGATGAGTTCGAACTTGAGTCCAGAATCCAGAGTGTTTCCTGTGCAGACCTCCTTTGCCGAGGAAGCAGAGAGATGTCTCCCAAACGTGTTAAGTTGCATCTCTCCTTTTTTAAAGTATTTGGCCTTCCAAGACCTCATGCTGCTCTCTCAGTAAGAACTGGACAAGTTCTTGACTGGCTCTGTACGGGCCAGTCAAGAACTTGACTGGCCCGTACAGAGCCCTGATCTCAGCCAAATTGAACACCTTTGGGATGAACTGGAACGGAGCTTGTGTGTCAGGTGTCCAACATCAGTGCCTGATCTCATAAATACTCTGCAGAATGAATGGGCGCAAATTCACACAGAAACACTCCAACATCTTGTGGAAAACCTTTCAATAAGAGTGGAAGCTGTTATCGCTGCAAAAGGGGGACCAACTCCATATTAAAGTGTATGTATTTGAACACAATGTCATTACAGTCCCTGTTGGTGTAATGGTCAAGTGTCCTAATACTTTTGTCCATATAGTGTATATGCCAAGGTTCAATTGCTGCAACTTCCAAAGCAGAAAGAAAGTCTTTATGCATGGGGATGAATGCCATGAAAGCTTTGTAGCCATCTGATAAATCAGGTCTGTATAAATCTCAGGAGCCAAGTAGTCAATACCTCTTTAAAAAAATAAAAAAAACAAAAAACCCTACTGGTGCCATACTTTTGAAAGGTACAATGGATGGATTTTTTCCGTGACTCCTTGAAATAAGCCTGTCACCTAAACACACAATGTATATTTCTCTCTTTCATGGGGGACATTGGGATATAGAGGTGTGCATGCAGTAGCTTGGGCACTTTAAATCTCCCTCCAGAAGTTCATGCTCTTACCTCTCTAATTCTCCAAAGGCTGGTGGGACTTTAGTTTTGTCAAAATGTCCGGACGCTGTTTTCAATGGCTGCTATCAGCAGCCACTGTTTTTTAAATATTGCCCTTATTTTTAAACTAAACCTGGCACCACGGACATCAGCACAGTCGAGATAGATGGGGAATGTCTAGAGTGGTTTGAGGTGGTACCAAGGTTGATACTTAGTCGCTGTAATCCCCAGCTTCGGAAAAGTGAGTGTAGGATCCCAGTGTTCTCTCCAGGAAATTTTGTCAGCCAGGTGGGTTTAAGAAGTAGCCGGGTAGGGGTAGTGTATTACTTTGCAATAATATTGAAAAATGTTGGAGGATATTGCCCACACCCGCAGGACTGGTCTAACACACACTGATAGCTGTAGTGCTTACATAGTGCCTGTTAAAACAGGAGAAACAATGGTATATTCTGTTGTAATAGGACTCTGTTGGGCTCCAAAAGCCGAGTGGCAGTGTTCTCCCCAGCACCCGGGAATAGGTGCTGGGGAGAACACTGGTTCCTCAATGCCAGTGTGTTGGATGCCCAGGACTTGGCAGAGGGGGCCATCCTTATGAACGACAGCCATCTCTTGATGCTGATGGTGGGTGGGGGGGGGGGAGGGGTACTTTCCATATCCAGCACCTCCAAATTGGCAGGCTTTTCTCATTGAAGCAGAGTCTGTCAAATTTAGTGACAGTAGCAGCTCCTTGTCCTCCATTTCTACCATCTCCAGCTGCATGGAAGTAGAGCGTAAGCAGTGGTTGTTTTTGGCTTGGGTTTTTTTCTCTGTCTGATCTGGACTTTGTGTCTGCTTTGCATTTTCACATCCTTCTTGTGATTGTTTAATGCAGTTGTCTATCTTACCTCACCTTTCTGTCATGTATAGTAAAGGGAGTATGTCCATTACTAAGTCTGCAGGGGGAACAGTGACAAATGTTTTGCCTTTTCCAGATGCCCCATCTTGAGTGTATGCCCTATGCACAGTATATGAGGCAGGGTGTCAGCAGTCTGTGCCTCCACCCCACCTGCCAACTGATATGGCAGAGCCAGCCTGGGCCTAGTCTTTGTGTCAAGGTGGATGAAATCTGATCCTGAGGTTCACTTGTGCCCTGGCAAGGACTCGCAACAGGAAGCAGGGAGAATAGGGTTTAGTGCGAGCTGGTCCGGCAGCCACTAAATCTTCAGGACAGCAGGCCATTGGAAATCCCTGACAATTTGCTGTTTAAGAGAAAGAAGAAACAAACTTGTTTCCTTCCTCTTATTTTGTGTGGAGTGCACCATTTCAGATTGTAATTTTTTTCAGGTCTCCCACGGGTTGCAATCCCGTTATCCTTGCGAGGATATGGTGAAAAGTGAATCTCTGCTGAAGATAGATGCTCCCATAGCTCACCTATCAAAGACCACCTCCATTCCAAATCCTATTTTTGCTAACTTAAGGGATGCCACAAATAGGAAAATGGAGACTTGGGTCAACAAGTCAAATGTGAGCTGGTCAGACCAATTTGCAGATCTGATCAGGTCTTTGAGGACCTAAGTCCATAGGAAGCATGATGTCCCTTGGACAGGTAACCTCCTGGTCCTCTTTGACACTTATAGGAGAGCGGTTACCCGACATCTAAATAGACCGTTGTTAGTTTGATTACATTGGTAATCTACCATGCAGGACAACCTTGCGTTGCGGTAACCTCTTAAATTTGCTTGCTTCCCTCTTTTGTATCTTATTTAGATATCTCAACCTGCAAAATGTTTTTGCATGTCGGAGCAATGTGAGATGTATTCAGCAGGATTGCCCCAATGTGACCTGCTCCTCCTATCAGAAAATGCTAAGTTTGGCTTCCCCATATATGCAGCTTTCTTGATCTACTAATTCATGTGCTTCCATTTAAAAATTGGTGCATTTTGTGCTCAAATGGAAAGAAGTGTGATGTAATAAAGTAATTTGTGCTGCAGACCTGCTTTTTGCAGCTTTGCAAATTACCTTCAACAGACTATTGATTTTTCACTATTATTTATTGAATTATTTATTATGATTTACTTGCATTGTGGCACAATTCAAGTAAACGGTGCTTTCCAGAGAATATCGAATCGCTCACATCAGCCCTGCCCCATTGGAGCTTACAGTCGAAGTTTCTTACCATACAAACACGTGCATTAGGATCCATATTTTTTTGTCAGAAGCGACATTAGCCTACCAGTATGTCTTTTTGTATTTTCTGTGTTCAAACTATTTAATTGTAAAGTCTGTATATATTCTTATGGATTACATCAGCTATTTCACATGGAGTTTTATAATATGTCTTATTTATTTTAAATCCTAGGACTACTGTATGTTATAGAGACACAGAAGGTTCTCGATTTAAAAATTAACCTCATGGCTTCATACATCCTTGTTCCCCAAAATGGTTTTTATGACACAACCTCAAACTTGCTTATTTTGGATTTAGGTAGTTTGAAGGTAAGTGTTTACAGCTTAATATGATTCATCAGTAATATCAATATGATTTTCAGTTGCACTATGCATAAATTAAAAAATCAATGATGTCCCTTTGTCACCATGTTCGTCTTTTCTCTCTGTTAATTGATTCATCTTTCAATGTAATACCTCACAATGAGAAGAGATGAAAATGCAATATGCTACTCGACTTAGATGCTGAGCACAGCATTAATCAACACGAGTATGCTTTTTTACTGGTCATGTACTAGGTGAAAAAGGGTCAGCTGCATTTTTTTTTCTTTTTGGTTGCATGCATAGGGCCTATTTTAATGCTTGATGTAAATCCATTTTTGTGACTTAAATATATACACCTCTGCGCTGTCCATGCACACATATTTAGATTTAGACACTGTTACAACGGAATGACTTCCTTTTTGCCCATTAAAAGTAGTGAACGCTTTTGTTCATAAAAAGTGTCAATATAGCGGAAATATTAGCTTTATACTTTATTGATTATTGTAAAATTGAATGAAATGTATTTGCCACTAATGCAGTACTTTCTAACGAGGTTTTGTTCTTTTATCCTTGAGATGACCAGCAAAAGTCGTTCCAACCTCCCTCAGCTGAAAGTAGGGCAGAACAGCATTGAAGATATTATGTCAAGAGCTTATGAGAGCTTTGATGTACAACTTTGCTGCATGCAGCTAATGTACAGCAAAAATTGTGAGTAATTTGCTTTTGTTTAAAAGGATTTCAACTGAACGGATGCATATTTAATTAAATATTGCTGAATACCACCTAACTTAGCCTGCATTGTACTTTCTTTGCTATTATGTTTCATACACATTATTTTGTTTAGATGAGAATTGGAAAGAAGCTCGGAAACAGAAGCATTCTGCTCTGCATATTCTAGAGCCAATGGATCTCAGGGTGGATTTCAGCCGAGCCATGGTAGTGACTGATGCTAGGATGCCCAAGTAAGGTTACTTTCTTTAGGTCTGTGAAATAATATCACCACTATTACATAGAGGCTGTTGTGAGCACTAATAATAGACATGTGGCCAGTTTTATAGTACACTGTTTTGTTATGTTTTTGCCTCTTTTGTTTTATTTTGTTCTGTCTGTTTTCAATGTTTTGACTAGCTGGGTTCAACACAGAACAGCTGCTGGAGAATGGATTCAGTGATTAGTTTTTATCTGGAGCTCACAGATTTTAGCAGATATAGGTATTGTGCCGGAATAGAGCTGAAACTTTAGAAACCGTAATGTTTATTGCTCAAACACACAAATTAAGCTTAATGATGATGCACACACATGCAGAAAGAGTTTACATGTGGCTTTGCCTACTTTTTTTATACATGTTTTACACATATTTTGGCAAGGGCTAATCCAGGCAATTAGCATGTTCTCCTGAGTAGATTGATCCAAAGTACTGTATTCAGACATGACATAGGTTAAAAGCCCAAAAACAAAAGTACTGTTTGGTATGCTACCCTATAAATTCTTGTTGTGGGAGTAAGGGGTTAAAGGGCAGGGTTTGGAACATTTCTGCATGGGTTTGTGGCAATATGGAACCTTTGTGAACTATTGCATCAGTGCGTGAAACCAATGTAAAATGCTATGCAAAATAGGTTGGCAGTGATCACATTGATAAACACTAGCATTAGATCACTAATAATAGCGAGATAGAGAGGTGCAGGAGAGACATGGATAATATGTCTCCTGCCCTAACTCAGGCTGCAGCCTCAAGGAGGAGATTTGCCAATATTCAATGGCAGCATCAATGGTCAAGAAATACAGTGCTAAAAAAATGGATGCCGTGGAACTAAATTTGCCATTAATACAGTACTTTCTAAAGAGGTTTTGTTCTTTTATTAAAATGGTTCCAGGGACAGCATGATAAAATATGTTGTGTACTCACGAACTTGGCAGGCCGTTTGTGTAAGCCTTGGCAAAATACAGTAACTTATGACAAGATATAGATAAGCATTTGAAATGCTCAGTTTTATTTAATTGTATTTGTTTTTCAGCATAACATGGATTGTAGTGGTAGCTTATTGCACAAGATGGACAACTGGTACCTGTATACAGCTGTCAGTTGCAGCTGTATGAATGAAAAAGCGTTATAGTGCTCTGTTTGGACAATATATAGAAGTGTTCTGAAAAACTTGTAGGAACGATAGAATGCGGATACAAATTAGTGACAAGGGTTTAATAATGTACTGTTTTAAAATATTTTTGTTCCTTTTGCTTTTGTTTTCTTAGATTTAAGCTGTTTGGCGAGCTGCCTATACTTTCTGTCCAGATATCTGATCAGAAGTTTAGAGGTATACTGGAACTAATTGACAGCATCCCTAAACCAGAGTCTCCTCCTGCACCATCTGCTTCTCCACAAAAAATTCAAGTTAGTATGCTTTGTATTTGGGTGTCCATGTAATTGTGTACATCCTTTTGTTTCAGTAATTGTTTTTTCTATATACACATCCTGAGGTATACTGATCTCTGGACTGGAGTTAAAGAGTACTTACAGCTTATGTGTACATATGTTATATATATTTCTTTTTCTTCCTACATGGGGGACCCTGCTTGTTTAGGGTATTGAGGCTGGTCCGAGAGCTGTGCACTTAAGTTTACTGCACAGTTTTAAAAGCTGCTCCCCTCTATATGTCCTTTCCACTGGACCTTCACTTTAAATTAAGTTCCCTAGATTTATGATTCAGCTGCACACAGCTGCTTATGGCTAGTTTAATTTATTAATTTTACTTTCTCTTTTGCTGATATACCACATCCACTGTCACCCTGACTGAGAGATATGACTACAGCGGGCAGAGGAGAGTCAGGACCGGCGCTTCAGCTCTTGACCTTTCCTGTTTTCAATTGGGAGGGCTACTTCGAGAGAGAACCTGATCACTGCAATTGAAAGCATTGTCTTCGGAATCCGGTGCAGCTAGTGCTGACTAGCGTCTGTACTTTACTATTGGCCAAGGTCCGGAGCCTTTCTGGGATGTATACCTCATGCTCTTCCTCTCCCTACACAGAAGATGGGTGATGTATGTTAGTGGACAGCCCTGGCTCCTAGTCACGCAAGAGGTCAGTGTCTGGATGGGACTTGTCAAGTGGAGACTGCTACAGCAGTGTTTCCCACTGTGGCCATCTCTGGATTGGAGCTAGGGGAGGTGCATATCCCCAACTCTTGGAACCTCCTCCTTGGTGGGTATTTCTCAAAGAGGAAAACCCGCCAGCATTGTCAACCAGCTATTCAGCTTACACTTTACGTAGGCTACTTTCCTGCATTCCCTTTCAGAATATCTCAATAGGGGTCATCCCTTCACCCTTTGGGATAGGACTGAGGTAACTATCAATGCCAGCCTACAGGGCTTGGGCCTTCGTCTGCAGGGGCACTGGTCCCAAGAGGATGCAAAGCTTTGCATAATTGCCTTAGAATTCAGAGCTGAATCAAGGTGCAAGACAATACGGATTCAGGCACACACTGCTACAGCTGTGGCATACTTAAATCTTCGAGGTACCAAGCGTTCCTTAGCAATGAATGAGACCATCAGAATTAAATATTGGTTGCAACAATATGGTCTAGCAATTTCAGCAGTATTCATCCCATGGGTATCAGTGTCCCCCTTAAATGGAAATGAGAGATATTTGTACTTAAGTTAAATACATTTCTCTGATTCCTTTTGGGAATTAGTTGTAGAGGGATGTGTGAGAATTTTTTTTTTTTTTTTAAAAGCAAAGATTTCCTCATTTTGTACATTCCGAGGAGAAAAACAAGCCATAGGAACAAATGATCCACGTTGATGTTGTCTTATATCTGCTGATAGATTGTAAAATAAGTTTTCTTCCCTTTTTTATCTCTATACTTTTATCACCAGACACTAATTTCTTGACTCAACTTTTTCAGCTGTTTTGAGGATTCATTTGTAATAAGTAATATTAATTCCAGTGAGCATTTAGTAAATACTGCTGTCCATTTACATCTAAATATAAGCTCTTAAAATACTCTGGTATACCACAATCACTCAATACCTCAAATCTCCAAATAGAATCTGCTTTTTCATTTTCATCCAGTGCTGCTTCTAAAACATCGCCTGTACTTGTATTGAAAAAGGGTACCTAGCCACACAGTCCAAGGCTGATTAGATGGTTGGTGTCTCTATGGTGAAGTGGTCCACAAAAAACAGCGTTTTCCCAGAGTCCACTAGTCCTGCACTGTAAGGGCTTGGTTATTTAACAGGATTGGGATCTCTGAATTTCCAGATGAATTGGCAGATTTGCTACCCCAGTGGTCATAGTGTCATGAACAGGGTCCATTAGACCCCTGCCTAATTTATTAAGTGAGTAAACAAATCCCACAATTTTAAAATAAAGTTTTAGTTGAATAAATGATTCCACAAAAACCTTAACTCACCTCCTTGTTACATATAAGATAAAATATTTTTTTGTTTGAATCCATTTTTGTTCAAATGGAAAAATACAACCTTGGCACTAAGAGGTTTCCAACATGTATCACTTTATCGCTGTAAAGATTGGAACAAAACTTTTCTAATGATTCTGCCAAAGCATTTAGAGAGACCCCATAGACCAGTGATGGGCAAACTATGGCCCGCGGGCCAGATCCGGCCCATTAGAGGTTCTATCCGGCCCGCCAATATTTAAAAAAATTTCATTAAAATATGCATAAAATTATTAGGGCCGGCCCTGTGTGTCGGAACCTTCATTTTTATGCCTTCCCAGCTATTTCCTCCATTACACTTCATCCTCCTTCCTAAAAGGACACTTCATATGTCAATCACTAAAACACCTGGCCGCCCCCTAATGGCTGAAAGTCATGTGAGAAGAGATGGGCTGGGCCATATACTAAGGCAGATTTCGATTGGCTGCTGTGTTGTCAGTTAGTGGCTCACCAGAAAGACGGATCTGCAACAACCTGCTGAAATAAGTGCTGTGTCTGTACGATCACTGCACTTATAGAGGTAACACTGCAATATATATAACACCCTCCCGTCCCATTCAAAAAATTTGTATTATATATTTCCATATTTGAGTTTTTTAATAAATTATATTGACCTGCCTAAAGTTTTTCTTTTTTATTTGGTCCGCTCCTGAAAAAGTTTGCCCATCACTGCCATAGACCATTATTTTGCTAATCTTAGAAATTCATTTTATTATTCCATACACTTTTTTGTGTGTAAAATTCAATGTTTAAATTCATATCATGTCACACAACATTTTAATTAATGTCCGTGGTTGATCACACCAACATCTTTATCTACCTTTACAGATCCAAAATTCTCCCCCTTTGAACACACCTCAACTGGTTGCAAGACATTCTCGTTTAGTGGACCTCCAGTCAATCATAGAGTCTGGTAATATTATGTTTTATTATTATGATGTTTACTATTACAGGTCTCTTGTCTCTCCCTGGTCATTCACTCTATATTTGGCATTCATTTTCTCAGCATGGACAGTAATATACATATATACCATTTTCTTTATGCAAAGAGCATTCCTTTTCAACTGCTTCGTAAGTACTATATAAATATGTGGGAGCTTCTCTAGTCCCCTTTCCTCTGTACCAGTTGGATACATTCTAACCCTCAGTTTTTGTTAAGTGCTTGGTGGAGCTTGTGCAGTTTCTTTTTTTTGAATAAACATTTTATTGGTTTTTACAAGTGAAAAACAGAGGGAGGAAAACAGACATATTGTGTAAGTCAAAACAAAAATTAGTTTTCAGACAACATAGATACCATATAGCTAAAGATATTTGGTATCAAGATTAAGTGTAGAGAAAGAGAAAGGGGAGAGTAAGGAGGGAGAGGAAGGGAGGGGGGGTCACTAGCCAAGAGAGTGAGAGAAGGAGAATAAAAAAGCTGAAGACCAGAACATGATAGAGAGAAATAGGATAAGGCCAAATGTTTTAGAATGGGGCGAAAACCCGTTATACTCAGTCCAGGGACTCCAGACACTGTTGAATTGGACAAGGGTATGATGCAGAATGCTGGTAATATATTCCATGTGATAAACCTGCCATATGCGAGTAATCACAGAAGCTTGTGCAATCATAATGGCTGCTTATGACAACTTCTGCCATATTATATTTTATAGTGCTTTCATTCATTTCCCGCCTCTCCTATAGTACTACCCATTAATGGTATCCCTCAGCTGTCACTGGAGATGCTGGAACGGGTTGTGGAGGTGCTACGATCAGCTCCTCCTGCCTTCTTCCAGGCTCACTGGAAGGGATCACCTCCGGGAAAATAGGACAGGCTAGTTGCACGGGGGGTCATGTAAGTGGCTCCCTACTCTCCTAGGAAGCTGGAAGGCTAGAGGTCAGCCCTCATGAGGTCAGTCCTCTGCTCCCCGGGGAAGCGATACATAGAGATAGAGATGACTGGATTTTGAGATAGTATGATGGGTCGGATGCCCACCTGGGAATTCCTGTAGTGGGAGTCCATCTGGCACCAGTGGTTCTGTGCCACAGTAGCCTGGGGGAGAGGCATCATCACCTGGAGATACATAATAGAGCTCTAGGCATCTCCTCCCAGGCGCTTCTTCACCATGCGTCTTCCAAGGAACCATGGCAAAGAGTGTAGCCATTCAGTCTCTCACGTCGTCAGGGTTTACCTTTTTGGGGGAAAAAAAGGGGCTTGAGTTTTTAACTCAAATCTCTTGCTAGTACAGTAGCTGTGCATTGCCTTCCGATCCATTCTGAATCCAAAATCTTTAAATGTGCAGTTGAGGGTGAACAGTTTGAAGATAGAGTTTTCTACAGTTTAAAATGGGACAAATAAATGATGTCCATGGATGTAGGATGTGTTCCTGAATATTCCAATTAGGAAGGTCAGATTTGCTGTTTACTTTAACCATTCTCTGTTTCGGACCCTGCCATTTGACCTGACAACAGTGCCGAGGGTGTTCGCCATGATCATGGCGGTAATGACAGTCGCTCTCAGATCCAGAGGAGTGACAGTCATTCCGTACCTCAACCATCTGCTGATCAAGGAGAGTTCCCTGGCCTTTCTTCAGTCCCAGTCACATGTTTAAGAGATGAACCGAGTGTTAGAATCGCATGGTTGGATTATCAACTTCAAAAAGTCTAACCTGAGCCCTTCCCAAAGGATGATCTTCCTGGGCCTCCTGTTCGACACCCAATAGCAACAGATGGTGTCCACCTTTCATTCATGAGTGTTCCTGCTCAGGTTAATCTCTGTGGAACAAGTCCCACCAGATCTTAAACAGCTTTCTATCTGTTGCTGGAGGTATGAGCTTTGCTCATGCCTCCCTGAGTGGCATCCTCAACAATGGTCACCTGTATTCCATCAGGGCCTTGACATTGGTAGCAAAATATGCCAATCTGAGTCTGGGGGGCAGTGGTGCTCCAGCATTGGTTTCAGGGGGTTTGAACACTTGAATGTGTTGGAACGAAGGGTGGTTTTCAACTCTCTATGCCCAGGGCAACATTTTATGCATGGAAGGGTCATAAAACTTTAATACAACAACGTCACTGTGGTGGCGCACACAAATTCCCAGAGTGTCACTAGTGCCTTAGCTATGATGGAGATGGTCAAACTGCATATTCTGGCCTTTTTGATGGTTTTAATTTCAGGCGAAAAGAACTAGGAGGCTGACTTTCTCAGCAAACATCCTAGAGGATGGTCTCTTCACCCAAAGATTATTCAGAAGTGGGTGGTAAGGTGGGGTCAACCAGACATCAACCTAATTATATCTCTGTTAAAACACAAGATGGTGCGCTTCTGCTCCAGGACAAATGATCCAAAGCCATGTATGGTGGATGCCATATCTATTCTGTGGGCCTTCAGTTTAATACCTGTTCCCACTGTTAGCCTGCGGGACGAAGGGTGTTCCGATTCTCGTTGCACCAGCCTAATACAGTAGGTCCTGGTACACCGATGTCTTCAGCACGACAGAGGGTCCTGCATTGTGCCTTCCTCTTCAGCCAGAGCTTTTTAGGGCATGGTCTCTCCCTCGGCTGGCTTTAAAGGCTTAAGGTTGATATGGTGGTGCAGACAATGATTAAGGCTCGCAAACATGTGTCAGCCAGATATTACTACAAAACCAGAGAAAAATAAGCCCGCGCTCGGTATATCCCACATTATATATGGTACCAGCTGCTTGGGAATAAGCACGCGCTCGGTATATCCAATATTGTATGTGGTACCAGCTGCGTGGCAATATAAATGCCCATATATGTGGGATATACCAGGCGCGGGCTTATACCTCATGTTTTCATTTTGATAAACACACAGATATGCAGATATTACTACAAAGTCTGAAAGATCAACATCTCCTGGTTTGAACTGAAGGCTTTTCCTCCATCCTAACCAGTTCAGGCAGAACTGATTAATGTGATTTTTGCCAGACTGGATGGGGGAATAAATACTTCTGATACTTCTTTTAGATGAAAGGTGCTGCACACAGTCCTTTCTGATCTTTCCCTCCATTAGGGAGAGATTTGGAATGTCCCCGCAGTCTGCAGTGTCCACCATGGATGCAAGAGAAAATATTTTTTTTGTGCTTACATTAAATCCTTTTCTCTGAAGCCAATGGGGGGCACTGGCTTCAGAGTATAGGATTTTTCTTTTGGTTTTGTTCCGTTCTGGTATTTGTTCTTTCACTGTTATCCTTGTTATTATTCTGTTTTTCATAGAGGAATATTGTTTTATCTTCCACTTATTCTGTATCCCTGTTTCTGTCCTTTGGTACTTTGTTAGACAAATACACTGGGTTAGAAAGTAGCCAATGGGGTATAACGCTAAGTTTGAAAGTGCCAAGGCTCCAGCGACCACTTTTTATAACCCCCATTCTCCAGTGTCCCCTATTGGATTCAGAGAAAAAGAATTTAAGGTAAGTACAAAAAAACTTTTTTCTCTATCCTTCTTTGGGTGATCTGGCACCTTAAGAACTTCAATTATCTAAGCTTTAGCTCCTCGCTCTCCATACTCACTTCCTGCTAGCCTCTCTTTAGTTTAAGTGCCCAGCGATCAGGTTGTGTTTGGCTGCACTGCAGCCCTATTCAGTGTATTTTCAGTTCATTTCTTTAATTTTCGTTTCATTTCAATCGGAGGCTTCTGTTACGTTACAGCCGCCATAGCTGTCATTTACTGCTGCTATCTGTACTCACTGCGCACAGCACGGACGGATGTGTTGGGTACAAATTGCAGTGTGTCCCCTTAGCAGGCTGACTCTTTGAGTTAATTATAAAAATATAATAAAATAAGATATGCTTAGGGGACTGGGTCAGCCAAGCCTCACTAAGATAGTGAGGCCTATTAGGCACTGGAGTGGTTGAGGGGGTTGTCTTGCTTGACGCTTGTGTTTTTCTCTGTTTCACTTTCTCGTTGGTGGTCTCTCACTCCTTTGTGTGCAGACATCATAATAGGCAGCCAGCTTACAGCTCCAGCTTCTCCCTTTTCTCTCCTGTGTCCTGTAAGGTAACAGGTTGAGGGTGGAAGTTTCCAGGTTTTTGTCATTTAGACTGTGGGGCTGTTAGGCACCTTTCGGTACTTGATTGTGTGCTGCTTGTCTTATATTCTGTGTTTTTCACTGTATAACAAGCAATGGAAGGAAAGAGCACTTTTCTTCCTGTCAATGTTCCAAACAAAAGAATGCCCAGGTTCCTTTCCTTTCGAACTTCAAGCAGGTCTCAAAGTCAATATTCCTTGGGTTAGTACTCCAGAGGTCAGCCGTCCGTCCCCAGGGGTTGTCTGTAGCGTGGGTGTCATGCCTGGTCTGCTCTGCATCCAGCAGGTAAGTCGGCAGACAAGCAGTTAGTGTTATGCCCTACAGTCATAAGTTGTGGGAGCCTGTCTTCTCCTATTCCAGAATCAGTGGTTTCGGTCTGCCACAGATGCCTGGGTACGGGGAGATATGGACCAGGGGTACATCCTCAATCTCCTCGGTCATTCTTCCAGGTGGTTCTTTATCACAGGCCTTCCTGCATGTCCACAGAAGCAGCTGGCTCTGCGAGAGGCCATCCACTTCCCGATTTCATCCGGAGTATAGTTATTCCGGTTTTGGAATCATAAAAAGATTTGGAATTTTATTGCAAACTTTTTGTTGTTCCAAAACCCGATGGCTCATTCAGACCGATTCTGAATCTGAAATCTTTGAACACCCAGGTCAGGGTTCCCAGATTAAAGATTAAGTCATAAAAACAACATTAAGGTGTAGACTAGTACTAAAATCCTTTTATTGACAAACAAATTATATCCTCATAGCTTATTGTAGTGAAATAGCCTTTCTTTGCTGTATATTCACTTACTGTAAGTATGTTACAATAAAAGATACATCTACGTGGAATTGGAGTATTTCCATTTATTTCAATTATAGAATTTTGTAACTCCGTTTCAAATAAAATATGGTCCCACAAACATGCCTAATTTAGCCTCCCATTATCTAACACTTACTTCTGTTTTCCGTTACCAATTACATTTCTGATATAATTTTCTTTCATAGCTGATTAGTTTGTTGGCTGCTTGTTGGATACCAGTTAGAAAATGAGCCATGATAAATAATTACTATACTAGGTTTAGTTAGTATATTTTCCTTTATAGATTTCACTCCAACATCTTATTAAACAATTTCCCTCATACTAGTCTGGGAAAAGTTTGTTACTGGAATCTTTAAAGGGTTTATTAACAGGCAATGGGAAACGAAGACAAAACTTTAATTAGGAACATTTATGATACCTGGTGGACAAATAACTGCAAAAACCAGTGCTGTATCCCATAGCAATCCGTCAAATGCTGCTAAACTGTAATATGAAATCACAATCTGGTTTGTTGCTAGGAGCTACAACAGCCTTTTAATAATTGCTGTTGACCAGTTTTATAAATGACTATGAGTATATTCAAATTTGTAGCTGTTTTTTGTTTTGTTTTTACTTTACAAAATTTTCTTACAGTAATAAAAAAAAAAATGGGGGGATAATTGCTATATTTTCAGAACCTAAAGCAACTCCAACATTCAAGAGTGACCATTTGCATGTTGTGTCCACATCTCCTTGATTTCAGTCCTGTGCATTCTGTTTAAGTGTAAACATCCTTGTCAATGAAAATATATTGTTAACTAAGGGTCTTGCTGAAAGGTGAGTGGCAACAGAGGTTGTGGATTCTTAATGCCCTCACAAGTAATTTATTAGCAAAAATAGCCTAAAATGTATACATGTTGCTTTTAGGCTTTATAGTGCCATGTCATATGATCATTGACCGGTCATTGTTTCTATCATATGAAATACTGTTTCATTATTTTAATTTAATACTGTTTATTTTAATCCATCAGAGTACAAGCCATCACTACTAGTGATTGATGAAGTTCAATTATATGGTAAAACCGTATTTTTATGAGGCTGCCTGTAGTTAAGTTTTTTCTGATAAGTAATGTTGTTTGTATTGGCTTTCAGATTTAGAGTCAGAATGTGATGAATTCTATGACGCTCCCACCAGTCCAGTTGAAGACATGCCTTTCTTTGAGGTCTCTACTGGCTCACTGACTAGGTCTAATAGCGTGAAAAGGAAGAAGTTAATGAAGCAAGAGACTCTGAAAAATATGACAGAATTTCAGATGACATTTGAAATACCAGTGGTATGTCCTGTAATAGACATTCAGCACAACTGCAAAATAAAAGAGCTCTACAGCATATAAGCATGGTTAGGATTATCATATATTGTGGCAGATGTGTACTTTGAAGGGAAGCTGTCTTCAAATTGTGGAAATTGTATTTGTCAAAGTCAATTATTCACATAAATGTCAGCTTTTTAAAATATGAAAACCAACTATGCACACAATGTATAATTTCTTTCTGTCCCTGAGACTTTTCCTTGCCTAATTTAGTTTTACTATTCTCCTTAAAATTTGACCTGCTTCTCATCAATTATACTATCTCAACAAAATTGTCTAAAAGAGGACCAATCATGCCGTTTTACCTGTTCCTACATAAGTAGTGCAGTAAAAGAACCAGCCGGATAATAAGTGCACGGTCCCAAATGCCATTTTAATGTTATTTAGAACATACTTGCCAACTTTTCATTGTTGCCTTTAGGGAGATCCCGGAGGAGGTCGGCGTGCAGGGTGGGGCTTGACGAATCACATCATTTTGGCCCCATCCCCTAAAAGATTGTCACAATTTTGGGCATTTACAGCAGGGCGCGGGGCTAAGTTGACATGATATTTGCGTCATTAAGCCCTCCAGCGCCACTTATCTATTGCGGGGGTGAGAACCAGGAGGTTGTCCTTCTCTCCCAGGAGCCCATGAGGTCTCCCAGATATGTGGGAGTCTCCAGTACATTCCGGGATAGTAGGCAACTATGCGTTAAATCAGGGGTGTCCAACCTTTTAGCTTCCCTGGGCCACATTGGAAGACGACGAGTTGGTTTGGGCCGCACATAAGATACTCTAACAATAACGTTCGCTGATCATCCAAAAAACCATAGAAAACATAGTTAACATATATATGAGAAAAAAGTGATATATATATATATATATATATATATATATATATATATATATATATATATATATATATATCACTTTTTTTTCAAATCCCCCTATACTTACCTTTCAATCGCCCTGTTCAAAAAATCCTCTCTAGTTATTATACTATAATCACTTTTTGTATTATTTTGATGCAATATCAATAAAGTGCATTTAAGCCAGGCATTGTATATCAGGGTGCCCTGACCAGGCCTGCGGTACCTGACATATACATCACTGTGACCCTAAATTGTGACCTGTTTTGCTAATTACACCACTATGTTATAACTAAGGGATAACAACTTATAATGGGCCGAAGAGAATAATATACAATGCCCCATTAGTATTACAAGTAGAAGTATGTAGCAGGGAGATAAGGTCCATGATGCTCCAGGTCCAGGTGACTTTTATTCACTGGTCAGCGTCCCTTGAAATAATAAAAAAAATCCCCCTTAACTTACCTTTTAATCGGCTTGTTCTCCTGTCCTTTTCTCTTCTTTTCTCCAATTCTCTGCTGCTGATTGTTCTTCTCGCGCGGGTGATTCCTCTGTGCTGCGCTCCGCAATGGATGTTGGGCGTGATGACATCACGCCCGACATTCACTGCGAGCACTGCACAGAGGAAGAGACAAGGGAGGGAGCCGGAGTACCAGCTGACGTGACCGCGTAACCGCAAGGTAAGTATTTTCTTTTCTTTTTTTTGCAGGATTTTTTTTTTCCATTAACAGTGCTGCCCCCTTGCCACAACCAAAACTCCTTCTGGGCCACATTCACAAGCGTGCTGGGCCGCATGCGGCCCGCGGGCCGCGGGTTGGACAACCCTGCGCTCAAGAAAAGCAGCTAAAGAATCTCTAGAGACTGAAGTGTCTTTTACATTTCAGTCTCCATTACTGAAGTCGTGTTGTCTTACCTGGTCTCCATGAAAATGGCCACCTCCATAGGCATCAATATATGGACATAGGACACAATTTCTGAACTGTGTCATCATGCCACAGATGGTGAAGCCAACCACGTCTTCCACTGGCTCAGCATCAGGGAGAATGCCAGACTCTTCAGGGAGTGAGGGAGATCACCCCTATTTCAGTGAGTCTCCCTGACATTCAGGGAGAGTTGTTGGCAAGTATGATCTAGAATACATTTACATTACTTATGTAGCTGTGTACCTTAAGTGTTAGTAGATATATTTTACTTTATGTTTGTGTTACTACTGATTACAAAGTCTATGCTTTTCTAACCAACAGGTGATACTGCAATTGTGTAGCCTCTCTGAAGATGCTCAGAAAGTTGTTCTACAGATGGAGATTTTGGGGTTGGGCACTGAACTCAATGTACGAACATTTGATATGTCGGCAAATGCGTATCTAAGAGAGATCTCTTTGAAATGCCCAGAGTACACAGGTAAAGTCTCATTGCCTATTAAATGTTAAAAAGTTTATATAAAAAATGAGCACATTAAGTTTTTAAGTATTTTCTTCCCTCTGAAGATGATGAAGAGAAGTCTGTTCACCTTATCACCACACTGGATAATACCACAGATGATCTTTTGATCATGGAATATATAAAGGTTAGACATTCATTTGCAACAATATTAAGGTTAAATGTTATTTTACATTATATCATATATTGTGCTCTTATGGTGACATTTGGTTTCTTGCTTATTTAGGCAGATATAAATGGGCCCGAATTCAAGACTACTTATAAAAATGTTGAACAGCTGATAAAGGTATGTTTATTAAGTAAATAATATGCACACATATGAGACATTTCTTAAGTGCTTTGTGATGTCTGTTTAGGTTAAGAGTTAGTGATACCAATGTATGTATAATAATTATGTACTTACATTACAAATCTAGGACTATTTTGGTAAGTTGCATGTGGGGAAAATTAAAAAAAAAAAAAGCAAATCTAATAACCTCACTGTTGCATACATTATCTCCATAGGATTTGTCTAATCTCAGAAGTGTTACCTTTTAGATCTGGAATATCAATATATGTTTAAGTTGCTCACTAATCTTATATGCAGAATTCTCAAAGCAAAAGTTAATCTCAGTCATAGATAAAAGATTGATAAACTAAATTTTTCTGGCTACACAAAATAGCTATAGATTCTGAAATGTATGTATAAAGGGTTGTACATCTTTCACCTCTTTACAGAGAAGCGCATGTTTTAGCCATACTCCATGTTTGTCATTTCACAGAGGATTTTGCTTTCCTATTTTGCTAAATTTATATACTAAATACTAGAAAAACTATATAACACAAATAAAAGAGGACTAATACTGGCCACAGTACGCTGATTTTATACCTATATATTTCTGTCGCCCTATTGTGGGACACTGCAAAACATTGGGGTATAGTAGGTGGTCCTGGAGTCAGATGCACTTTAAAGGTGTTGAGCGTAGCTCCACCCCTGCTATGGCCCACCCATAGGAACATCTCTTCAGTTTATTTTAAGTGCCCCTGGATTCAAGCATGTATTCTCAGAGCTCCTGCCCTGTAGCTTCTTATTTTTCAATTTAAATTACTTTGTTTTTACTTTTTGTGCTGGTCTCAGGGGCGCCTTTCCAGGAGTGGATAGCCTGCGGTTGTCATCCACTCCAGGTCCCTGAGCCGGGGTGAATAGCCTGCGGGCTTCCCTCACACTCAGCTCTGCTGCATTTCCTTTGTTCCTGTCAAAGCCTGCATAGTACACTGTGCAGGCGGCCAGCGCTGACAGACGGAACCGCAGCAGATCTAATGGCAGGTGCTGTGGCCGAGTTCCCCCCTAGACAACAAGCAGAAGCCCAGCAACAGAGGGGGGATAAAGGCCAGCCACAGCAGATTTTCATTGAATTGGAGAACACAGCTGTGGCTGCGCTCATTTGTAGGGCACAGAACGAAGCAGAGTCTGCTGGCCATTCCTATCCTCCATGTTGGGGATAGGACTGGCAGGTCTCTCATCCTTCTCCCTTCCTATTTGCGTGCTTCCTCTGCGGACACGCCATTTTACAGGTCACAGTATAACTGCATCTCTCCCCTGCTCTCCCCTGCTGTACAGGACAGGTTTTTAACAATTTGTTTATGCTCTTTCCCTGTGTAATGTACAGTATGTGAGTGTTGAGTGAGTCTGCTTATGTGAAAAGTGTGTATGTGTTTGTATTTATATAATATCCACTATATGAACAAAAGTATTTGGCCACACCTGTTCATTATATTGAGGTGTTTCAATAAAACCCGTTGCCAGAGGTGTATAAAATCAAGCACCTAGAAATGCTGCCTCTATTTGCAAACATTTGTGATACAAAATGGGTCGTTCTGAAGAGCTCAGTGACTTCAAGCGTGGTACTGTGATAGGATGCCACCTTTGCAATAAAGGTTCATGAGATTTCATCCCTGCTGGGTATTCCACGTTCAACTGTAAGTGATATTAATAGATAATGGAAGCATTTAGGAACAACAGCAACTCAGCCATGAAGCAGAAGAGCATGTAAAATCACAGAGCGGGATCAATGACTGCTAAGGCGCATTGTGCGATAAAGTCGCCAATGCTCTGCTGATTTCATAGCTGAAGAGTTGCGAACTTCCACTGGCATTAATGTAAGCATAACAACTGTGCAGCGGGAGTTTAGTGGAATGGGTTTCCATGGCTGAGCTGCTGCATGCAAGCCTCACATCATCAAGACCAATGCCAACCGTCGGATGGAGTGGTTTAAAGCACACCGAAACTGAACAGTGGAGCAGTGGAAACGTGTTCTGTGGAGTGACGAATCTTGCTTCTCTGTTTGGCAGTCAGATGGGTGAGTGTGGGTTTGGCAGATCCCGGGAGAACGTTACGTGCCTGACTGCATTATGCCAACTGTGAAGTTTGTTGGAGGAGGGATAATGGTATTTGGCTGTTTTTCAGGGTATGGGCTAGGCTCCTTATCTCCAGTGAAAGGCAATCTTAATGCTTCAGCATACCAAGTCATTTTGGACAATGCTATGCTTCTAACTTTGTGGCAATTGTTTGGGGAAGGCCCTTTTCTATTCCAAGCAAGGACTACAAAGACAAGGTTGGATGAGTTCGGTGTGGAAGAACTTCAGTTACCCACACAGAGCCCTGACGTCACCCTCATCGAAGACCTTTAAGATGAACTGGAACGGAGATTGCGATCCAGGCCTTCTTGTCCAAAATCAGTGCCTGACCTCACAAATGCTGTACAGAATAAATGGACACAAATTCCCACAGAAACACTCCAGCATCTTATGGAAATCCTTCCAAGAAGAGTGTATGCTGTTATCGCAGCAAAAGGGGGACCAACTCCATATTAAATTACATGTATTTGAATTCAATGCCAATACAGTCCTTGTGTAATGGTCAAGCATCCTAACACTTTTGTCCATATATGTGTGTGTATGTATATATAACGTGTGAGTGTATATGTGTGTGTGTATATATGTGTATATATATATATATATATATATATATATATATATATATATATATATATATATATATATACACACACATACATTTTATATATATATATATATATATATATATATATATATATATATATATATATTATTATTATTATTATAATATGTGTATGTGTTATATAGTGACCAGCCATTTTTCAAGATTTTGCTTGACTTCTGCATAAATAATTTGTGTGTGTCTGGTGTTTTAAAAAATACGCTATGACAGAAAATTGGACTCCCAAGAAAGGGTCTACTACAAAATCTGTGTTACATTATACTTGTTCAAAGTGTAACGCTGTCTTATGGACAGTTTGACCTGGAGGTCCTGTATGCAGCGTGTGAGGGAACAGTGGTTACCCCTGTCTGCGCCTGCAGTTGTAGAAGAACCAACTTTGCTTTGCTCCCTGACAACATCCATAGTTTAATGCACGTGGGTAATATCTCACCGTGAGGTAGGTTATTCGTCTAGTTCTATTTCTGCACCACACATTCCAAGTTCCCATTTGGTACCCCTCCACGTCAAGATTGTCCCATGCGGAATCTGCTTCAGTGCAGTCTCGCTGAGTCTGTCCAGGGTTTAGATATTGCCTCTTTCTAACTGAAACAACCCTTAGGATGATAAGTTAACATTGTGTGCCTCAGGCAATAAATTCCACTTCTAATCTGTTTTAAGATGAAGAAGTCGACTTGCCAAGGGCCTTCGGGGACGAGGACTCTGGTAGCGTGGAGGATTCATCCACCGTCCAGGGCATGGATGATCTGGTTTTAGGAGTTTGCCAGACTTTAAACTTTGCGGACCCAGAGGTCTCAGATTCATCTGAGTTCTCCCTCTTCAAGAGGTAGATGAAGCAGGTTATCTATTTTCCTCCATCTCCCCAACTATTGGATATGATATCGGAGGCATGGAAAAAGTCTAGCAGTCGTTTTCATATGCCAGGATACTTCAGACCCTTTTATCCCCTTACTTTAGAGGAATTAGCAAAGTGGGGGGCAATTCTATTGGTGAATCTCATTGCCCGGGTTGACTAGGGCCACTTCTATCCAGGTGCAGAAATGAGACTTCTTGCTCCGCTCAGCTTTTCAAGCTGCAGGTAGCCTTTTCAGACCTGGCATGTCTATATCCTGGGTGAACAAGGCGATTCAGACAAGAGGTGAGCAGTTAGAAAAGGGTCTATGTGACAACAGCCCACAAAGTTTAATTACTTGTACTGGCAGATCACATTAGAGAGGCATCAGAATTTATAGGTCAGGCATCCTTGGATGCCATCTCTGTTACGTGCAAGCTTATAGCGGCAAGGCGTTCCTTGTGGCCTCGCTCTTGGTTTGTGGAGGCGGATTCCTAGTGGACCCTGGAGGCGTTGCCTTTTGATGGAGTGACCCTCTTTTGTATCCCAATTAGACGAGCTTTTCCTGGAAGCCAGTGGAGGAAAAAGCCCATTTTTGCCAGTTACTCAAGCCAAACCTAAACATCCCAGGTTTCGTCCATTCCAGATCATGGGGTGCTCCAGCAAGAGGACAGTCCACTTCCACTAGGGGAGGGTTCCGTCTGGGCCATGGGCCAGACAGATGTGCAACCCAAGGCCCACAGAGTCGGTTTCCGTATGACGTAACTCCCAGCCACTAAAATGTGGTGGGAGTCCGTCTCATGCTGTTTCAAGAAAAATGGCTGCAATCATCTCCCTGATGGTGGTATTTGAGGGATTGTTACTCCAGAATATATTATTATTGTGCTCCCTTTTCCACATCACCAATTCTTCACCACAGACCTTCCAGCCTGCGGTCTTCGGTAGTATTCCTGAAGCTTTTGGTTTCAGAGGTAGTAATCCCAGGCCCTCCGTTAGAATGGGGTTTGGGGTTTTACTCCAACCTCTTTTTAGCCCTGAAGCCGAATGGCTCCTTCCAGCCAATCCTAAACCAAAATATCCTCAACAAACAGTTTTGAGTACTCTGCTTCAGGATGGAGTAGCTGCGGTCCATCATCGCGGGCATGGAACCGGTTGAAATCCTTGCTTTCTTGGACATAAATCAGTGTCCATTACACTTCAGGGTGTTACCCTTTGGCCTGGCTAGCACCACCAAGGGTTGTTACACAAGTGATTGCGGTCATGGCAGGTCTCTGCTCACAGAAGGTAATAGTTGTCTATTACCTGAATGACTTGCTGTTAAAGGCTGCATCCTATTCAGTCCTGATCCGCCAGCTTCATTTCACGATGTGCTTCCTTGGATCATCGGTCTGCCAAAGTCCTCCGTAACGCCGGCTCAGAAAATGCGCTTTCTGGGTCTCAAATTCGATGCCAGTTGCCAGCGTGTGTTTTTCCTAGTGGACAAAGTCCTCTCGACCCGGTCCAAGATCATGGCCCTCTAGTCAAGGCGGGAAGTGTCCCTTCTTTATTGCATAAAGCTGCTGAGCACCATGGTCTCTGTGTTTGAGGCAGTTTCCTCTGCACAATTCCACTCAAGGTTGTTCTAGAATGACTTGCTACGAAAATGGTCTAATTCGCCTCTGCATCTGGGCAGACAGATCATCAGGTCTGCGAAAGTGCAACATTTTCTTAAATGGTGACTTGATCTGTCTTATCGTGTCATGGGTCGTTACTTTCAGGCTTGGGAGTGGGCTCTGGTGACCATAGACGCCAGTTTTTCAGAATGGTGGGCAGTCATTAGCACTTTCTTGTTCCAGGAATTTTTGGACTCCCAGGAGGCACTCCTTCCCATGAATGTGCTGGAGCTTTGGTGGTTTACAGGGTACTGGTCCAAGCCCAGGGGCTTCTGGCGTGAAAGCAGCTGAAGGTCCAGTCAGTCAATTTGACAGCAGTGGCTTACATGAACTATCAAGGGGGCATCCGCAGCGCCATGGCCATGAAGGAGACGTCCAATATTATGTCTTGGGTAGAACGTCACATTCCAGTGATATCAGCCATCTTCATTCCTGGTATGGAAAACTTGGAGGCTTAATATCTCAGTTGCAACAGAATCTATCCAGGAAAATGTTTCCTGTACGGACACGTGTTGGACTTTCTGGTTCAGCGCTGGGGTCTGCTAGACAAAGATCCCAGTTTCCTCTGTTCTGCTCTAAATCCCAGATTCCAGCCGCAGGATTTGTAGATGCCCTGGTGATACCTTGGCTCTTTCATCTGGTGTACCTCTTTCCCCCACTTTCCATGGGTCCGCGGGTGCTCCAGAGGTTGGAGAGAACAGGTGGTGGCCATAATAGTGGCTCCATCAGGCATGGTACTCGGGACTTCTAGGAATGGCCGTAGATCCTCCCTTCTGGCTGCCTTCCATCCCGACCCTCTTACGCAGGACCTCTTCATTGCCACTCGTTAAGTCGGCTGGCTTTGATGGCGTGGCTACTCAGACCCTGATCCTTCAGGCCAGGAAATCTTCTGCTGTAAATTACTATCTGGTGTGGAAGGCGTGTGTTCTCTGGTCCGAGGGGCTCCATGGCCACACTTGATTCAGCTTTGCCAGGTTGTTATCCTTTCTCCACACAGGTCTTGACAAAGGTCTGCATTTATCCTCTTTGAAGCTGCAAGTTTCAGCGCTGTCAGTCTTTTTCCAGCGAAAGGTGGCTGGCATGAAGGTTGTTCAAACCGTCCTGCAGGGAGTTCACCTTGCTCAACACCCTTTTTTACACCCGGCTGAGCCATGGGACCTAAATTTGGTACTCAGGGCCCTTGTTAAGGAGCCATTTGAACCTTTGGAATCGGTTAATCTTTGTTATCTCACCTGGAAAGTGGTCTTCTTATAAGCTGATTCCTCAGTGCGTCAAGTGTCTGAGTTAGGAGCGTTGTGTTTTGCCCCCCTCCCCCACCTGGTGTTCCATCCAGACTGGGAGGTGCTTCAAAGCCCTCTTTTGTCCTAAAAGTGGTCTCCCGTTTTCATTAAAACTAGGCTATGGAGTTGCCAACCTTATTTCCGCAGTCTTCAAATTTGTCCTTGTTGCTTCTGTACATGGTCCAGGTTCTTCGGTGTTATGTGGACTACCCTGCGGTGGTTCACAAAACTATTGGTTTGTTTGTGCTGTGTGATGCACAAAAGAGGGGTTGGCCGGCCTCTCAGCTGTCGTTGGCTAGATGGATCACTTCCACTATGTTCAATCAGCTAGGCCGGTGCCAGGGGACTTGATGAATCATTCAAGGGTGAGGGTGTTTCCAGGGGCGGCGCATCACGCAGCTTCCGCCGAGCAGTTGTGCCGGGCTGCTATGTGGTCATCAGTCCACACTTTTTTGTAAATTTCTACAGATTGCAGGGCTTTGAATCTCAGGATGCTACCTTTGGCCTCAAGGTTTTGTGTGCAGCTATTTCAGAACAATACCTTTCTTTGGAGCAACTTTGGCATGTCCCCAATGTTTTGCAGTGTCCCCCAATAGGGTGACAGAGAAAATATGATTTTTGTACCGTAGAATCCCTTTTTCTTAGTCCATTAGGGGACACTGCGCGCCCATCCTTGCTTTGTTCATATGCTGGTTGCCTGTTTGTTGTTCTGGTAGACCTAGTTGGACCCTCTTTGTGGGCTTTAGTTTTAAAATACAGAAGAGACCTTCCTATGGGAGGGGCATAGTAGGCGTGGAGCTACACTAAACACGTTCAAAGTTTATATTGCCGCTGACTCCAGGACCACCTACTATACCCCAATGTTTTGCAGTGTCCCTCAGTAGACTAAGAGAGGGATTTTACGGTGAGTACAAAAATTATATTATATTACACAAATCTAGTACAAAGGAATTAATAGCAGACTTTTTTTCTTTGTGTTTTCTGTTCAAATAGGTGAACTTCTCATCCCTAGATGTCCATCTCCACACCGAGGCTCTTCTGAGTACAATGAGCTTTCTCACTAATCTCTTGCCACAGTCTGAAAACAAGGAAAATGAACTGCATGTCGAAGATGCAGAGGAAGAGAAGAAGGAGGAGCAAAGAAAGAAATTAAGTAAGATCTCCCCAGCAAATAGACCTGAGCCTATAGCAAGGATATGAAGATTTACTGTACAAATTTACATGAAGCTTCAGATTGAACTTGAAAAAGAGTGTCATACTTCAGTAGAGAAACTTTATTACAATACTGAATTTTCAGCTGCAAAACTATGCAAAAATATTATAAAATTAACAGCCATCACACTTCATGACTAAAGAAGAATAATAATTATATTATATGAGGGGCATAGATTAGGATATATGCAGATACAGTTTGTCTGCTAAAATTTTGGTGTCCTAAAGAACAACTTGACCTCTATTGTAAAATTTCCATGTGAGAAGCATTGAGGCAAAATGTGTTCAACGTTACTCTAAGTTTCCAGCTCTAACAGTCGACTATGGTGGAATATTACTTGACCATCACAAACCGTAAAAAAACTGCAACTTGATAGCTGGTAATATGATTACAAAATTGACAGAGGATAGCAAGCACCTTCAAACTGACATACTGCTCATGCCCATTTATATAAATCCCAGTAATCTGCATGGATAATATCTGTTATTTAGTAGAATGCAGACTAGTCACTCAGACCTATAACTTTTTTGTTTTAATTACCATATCTTTTCCTTACTTATATTCCTCACAGTGATACACAATAGAAGAGATGCTTTTTTATTTTAATAATTAAATCTATAAATCGTATATATTTTTCTTATCTACTATTGCACAATAAGGATATATTGCTTTATATTTTCTTTTTGCTTTTTCCAGAACTGAAGAAATCAAAATATGATGTTGTAAATCTGCATGTGTTGGCAGAATTGTCCTGCCTTCGTGTTTTTATCCGTGAACAGAAATGTCAAATTTCAGAGATCAGCATTGAAGGTAAGCAATGTAGCAAAGCAATGAGAGAGGCAAGCCAGATGCTTTTTGCATAGGGAGCAGAATCAGTAGCAGAAAGAAGTAATAATGCCACTGTATAGGTCATTGGTAAGGCCTCATCTACAATACTGTGTTCAATTCTGGAGGCCATATCTCCAGAAGGATATATATATACATATAAATATATTAATGACTGTACAATGAAGGGTAACTAAAATGATGCATGGCCTACAGCACAAAATTTACCCTGAATGACTAAAATATTGCAGAAATAAATCAAGGGGTTTAACAAGGTACAAGAGGAAAACATTCTTCAAAGGATGAAAAATATTAGAACACAAGGACACTGAAGTTCAGAGGAAATTTAAGGAAAAACTTCCTCATCAGAGGTGGTTGAGGCTATTATAGTAGAGCAATTTAAACATGCTTGGGATAGACATAAAGGATATCCTTACAAAGAATAAAGGATCAAATAGGGTTTGAGGTTACCATAGGTTAATACTAGATGGGCCAAGTGGTTCTTATCTGCCGTCAAACTCTGTTTCTAACATAAAGCAAACCTAGAGCAAATAGGAGCGGGTATGTCATCTATGGAAAATATGACAGATATATCGAAATAGATTAGCTTTTAAATATATCCAGATAGTCTGAGCTTGCAACAGCAACTTATTTCACTGGAGTTAGGAGAACATTATTACTAAATTCTTGTCCTTCTTCATTTGACACCATTAATGAAAAATCAGGACTTTAATGTGGAATTATTTATTTTCTGTTTTATTTTTATTACTTTTTTATCTTTTGGTTATAGTATAAAGATCTGTATGTATTGATATTATATGATTTGTTTTATTTATATATCAATGCTTTTGTTTGTTTTATTGTTTTTATCTAATGAGTTTTATGATTAGTTCAAATCTTTCTTTTATCTGCGCTCCTACTTGCTCTATGTTAATCAGTTGGTGTTTCTGAGGTTGCACTTTCGTTTGTTTAAGAGCCACAATTTGCTTCTAGGTATGGGTCTCTGGTTCTATGATGGTTCATGAAGTGCAGATGTATGGATACATTATTTTTTTTAATCTAATTAGCTGTTTTTTTATCTATTTTTATCTATAGTAGCACTGATTGTTGTGTATTCCTTGTAAAATGTATTTTATATCCATTGCTCAACTAGTGATCACAAATAAAAAAGGAAAGCAGGAGCTAACTATATGTTAAAACAGGATTTTTATACTTGTATAAAAGCCGTTTCTCGAGCAGTGGGTATAAAGGATGGGCACTTTAAAAATCTTTAATCACTAGCCCTAACTCCTCCCTCTCTATACCCCACCTCCTGTTAGCATCAGATTATGTTTAACCAAGCCCCATAGAAAGAGGAGAGAATAGGGAGAAAAAACGGAGCAAGAGAAAAAGCATTCTCTCAAACAACAAAGACAACACGTCATGCAACAGCAGAAACCAGAGCGTCAAGGGTGGGCGCTCATTGTCCCCCAATAGACTAAGAGAAACTGATTTTACGTAAGTGTAAAAATCCTATTTTTGCTATCCTCCTTTGGGGACATCCCAAAGCCGTAATCACGGGTGGGAACACTCAGAAGAAACAGTGCAAAACACCTTTTTCCTAAAACTTGCATCCCCTGATGTTATCGCATTAAACCTGTAAAACCAAGTGAATGTGTGCACGGAAGACCACATGGCCGTCCAACACAGCTGTTCAGTCAAGGCACCATGCCGTGTCACACAGGAAGGACTTACTGACATTGTGGAGTGAGCCGGATGATTTTCTGGAACAGGCTGTCCAGCCCCACTATAAGTCTGACGGATTACAGTCGTAAACTACCGAGCTATAGTCACTTTAGTGGCTGGCCAGCCTCTCTTTTGTGCATCATAGAGGACCCAAAGATCCTCATTCTTGTGCACCTCCCGAGTCCAAAGCATATAGGTATGCAAAGAACAAGCTCATCAATAGAACAAATAGAAATCTCTTCCTCCGAAGACTGACATTTGGTCTGGGCAAAAAGACAGTGTTCTGATTTAAGTGAAATCTAAACACCACTTTAGGAAAGAATGAAGGCTTGGTCTGAAGAACTGCCCTATCCTCTTGAAAAGCAAGTAGAGGAGACTTGCAAGTTATGAAACTCGTCTTGCCATAGAGCTTGCCAAAAGCAATATAGTCTTCCATCTTAGAAATTTGAAATCAAACATGTCCAAGAGTTCAAAAAGCGAATGTTGCAAAGAATTCCACACCAAATTTAAATACCAAGGCGCTACTAGAGGAAAATACGGAGGTTGCGCATAAAGCACCCCCTGAATGCAGGTTTACACATCAAGTATTAAAGCAAGCTTTCTTTGAAAGAAGACAGAAATTGCTGATACCTGATCCATAAGAGAACTAAGACGCAAACCAGAGTCCAGCCCGACCTGCAAGAACATAAGCAACCTAGAGCGAAAAGAAGAGGTAGGATACCCCCACACCATGGAGATAAAGTCTGTGTACAAGGCCCTCCGAGTCAAATCCGGCGCCACCAGAAGGATTGGCACACCTTCCCTTTACCTTCTTCAATACCCTCAGAAGCTTGGCTACTGGAGGGAACAGGTAATCCAAGCGGTACTGCCAAGGGCAGGAATGGCATATACTAAGACGGAGGATCTCTTGGCTGGGAACAGAAGAGGTGGACCTTGTGGTTCAACCAAGATGCCATCATGTCGACGTCCAGTTGACCCCACCTGTCCACCAACTGGCAAAACACCTCAGTCCCTCCATCTGGTCCCACCGGATGGAGGGACCGTTCGCCAGGATGCAGAGTCTCACCTTCCCAATTTTCTACCACTGAGATAATGATGGCCATAAATGCCTGAACATGGGCTTTGACCCACAGAAAGATCCTGTGGGTCCCTCACATGGCCAAGGAACTCTTTGTGTGATTATTCGACTAAATCTTCACCACCCTTCCCTGCAGCAAATGTTGCGTGCTGATCAGAGCACGGAACACTGCCAATACATTGATTGGAAGTTTGGAGTCTTTCAGTGTTCAAAGTCCTTAAAACCGTGCCTGAAGACAGACAGCAGCCCAAACCCAATAGCTGGCATCCGTTGTAATTAGGGTCCAATCCCAGATTGAGAACAGACGCCTCCTGTAGATATTTTGTTTCTGCAGCCACTAAAGGAGCAACTGATTTATATAAGGAGACAGACTGAATAACTGGCCTAACAGATTCAGATATGACTTGTTCCATTTCAACAGGAGTTCCAACTGGAACTCCTGCACATGAAATTGAGCAAACTATACCGCCTTGAATATCGATACCATCTTGCTCAGAACCCTCATCCAGAAAAGCACAGAAGTCTGTTTGATGGCCAACAATAATCTAACCATCTTCTGTAAAGCTGGAACAAGCAGATAGACATCCTTAATATCCAGAGTCGCCATGAACTCCCCTTGTTCCATGCTGTAAGCCACCGACCATAAGGACTCCATCTTGAAACTGGGCACCATGATTTGTGTCTTTAAAGATTTCAAGTTCAGAACTGGTCTGAAGGAGCCGTCAGGTTTTGGAACAAGAAAAAGGATGGAATAAAACCCCAAAACTCTTTGTGGTTCCTGAAGCGGATTAGCTATTCCTGAAGATAATAAGGAGTGGATGGCCTCTCGCAGAACCAAACGCTTTTTGGAAAATGCGGGCTGCCCCGTGGAAAAGAACCACCTGGGAGGAGGATAATTCCATTTACCCATGCATCCATGGTAGACTGAAACCACTGATTCCTGAATAGGAGAAGATGGGCTCCCACCATGGCAGACCCTAGAGGGGCAGAATTCCCATCAGACTGACTGCTTGTCTGCTGACTTAGCTGCTGGGCACTAAGCCAACCAGACTTGACGGCCACGCTGCAGACTACCCTTTGGAGCGGATGACTATCCTCTGGGGGACTTACCCAAGAAGTACCTGACCCTGAGATCTGCTGAAATTCGAAAGGAATGGAACCTAAAGATCTTTGGTTTGGGAGCATTGACAGGATGAAAAGTGCTTTGTCCTCCCGTGGCTTGAATGATAACTGTGTCAAATTGAGGGCCAAACAAAACACACCCAGAAAAGGGGATGGTCTCAAGAGCCTTCTTGAACTCTATATCAGCCTCCCAAAACTTAAGCCAGAGAGCCGAAACAGAGGCAGAATATGTGTGTCCCAATGAGTCCCGCGTCCAGGTCGTCCTCTTCGAAAAAATACGTCGCCCTTTGAATCTGTTCCACCAAAGGAAGCAGTGCAGAATACTGTCTCCCGGCGAACAAACCCTTAGACAGCTGTTCTGACCAGCATTAAACAGCTTTGTTGACCCACGCAGACGCCAAAGTGGGCCGCAAAGAGGACACCGCAGCCACGAAAAATAGATTTAATGATTCCTTCAACCTTGCGGTCTGTGCTGTCCTTAAGAGTGGATGCATTGGAAAGAGGGATGGTAGTAACCTTATGTAGACTCGCCACTGAAGTGTCCACATGTAGAGGTGCCTCCTATTTTGTGAGAACCTCAGAGGAAAATGGATAGCAAGACTGTAGCCAACAAGACACCTGGAACTTATGATCCGGTGATGACCAAGGCTCCCCGACCAAATCTTCCAGTTGGAAAGAAGAGGGAAAAAATAAGGAAGTCATTGTCCACCTGGCAAAGAGAGATGGATCCATAGTCTCAGGGACTACTAACTCAGGAATTTGTAATACCTGACGCACAGCCCCAATTAACTCCTTCAGAAGAAGTCTCCACGTCCCCAATTTGCTCTATTCATGGGAAGAACAGTCAGTTTACTGCTTTTATGCGAGGAGGACGGCCTGGCGTTGTGTGCAACATCCCCTCTCAGAGGAGGAAGACACAGAAACTAAACCTTGTACCAATGTCACAAGACCCCGTACCCAGGCCGGTTCTACAGAATCTGCCACCACAGGTGGCAGATTCCAACCCTGGTTTAGCAAACCCTGAACAGAATCCAACAAACTCATCACAGAGGCAGGTGGATTAAAAGAAGGGCCAGCCACAGACAGAGACCGCACCAATTGGACAAGCTCAGTCATGGTAATGTTCAGTGACCGAGCCCAGGGGTGCTCCGCCGAATACGAAGCAGAGCCTCCTGGCGCACACGACCTGCAGTCCACAGATTGGCAGGCTGTGCACAAAGCAGCTGCACCTGACCATCTGGATGCAACTTAGAGTTACAGGTGAACTTCATCGTTGAAGTTACCCCAGCCTTATCTCTCAATGCTCTCCCCCTATCTGACATGTCACACACAGATGGGACAGAAACACAGTGAAAACAGCAAGCAGCACACAATCAAGCACAGATATTGAGCTTACCACACAGCCAAGGAGCCCCAACTGTCTTAAGAGACAATCCTTTAGTAGAAAAGCCATCCCACAACCCGGTACTTGACAAGACAAGGGACAGAGAAGGGAGAAACTGGAGTTCCAAAATGGCTCCCTATTCTGGCGTCTACACAGAAGGCGTGAGAGACCACCAGGGAGAAAGTGCAGAGTGGTAAGAAACACCTTCCCCAGCACTGGATTGGCAGCCAATCCAGTGCCTTGCAGGACCCTTGCCTAACTCAGCCCCTTAAGCACACTAACGGCTGCTTCTAGTAAGAGACTGCTATCTAGGGGGCTCACTGTGGCTTACCAGCCCTCCCCCTCACCTGCTCAAAGCACTGTGCTGAGAGATGGTTCACTTACCTTCTGTCATATTCCGGTAGCACAAAGACAGCCTGTGGTGACTGTGGCCGGCTTCCAGAAGGAGTCTACCACTGGAAGTGAGGGGATAGCAACGGAGATGTCTCCACGGCACCTCCGATCCCCCCCTGCAAAAAACAACACAGACTTTGACAGCCGCGGACACCGATGCGGCTGTCAAAGTGACAGAGGGCAGAAGCCTCTGAGTCACTATGAAAGTGAATAAAAAGAAGTAACAAGTGATTAGGGCTGCCTCCCGAAAACAGCCCGATTCGCTGGGCGCTAAACTTAATCTGAGGCTAGCAGGAATTGAGGTATAGAGAGTGAGGAACTAGGCCTAGAGGGATTAAAGTTTTTAAAGTGCCCATCGCCTGTCCCCACTGCTCTATACCCCAGTGTCCCCAAAAGGAGAATAGAGAAAAAGCAATACCCCATAAGTGTGTGACAACCAATATTAACAATAAGGTGTAAGAAAAGTCTGAAATAAACAATAGAGCTACCCATAACATATCACTAAAAAGTACAATCCAAACAAGATTAGGGGGTAAATGTATTAATGTCCGGATTCTTCAACTCCGGCGTGTTCAGCATCTTCGGCGATTAAATTTAAAGCGGCGCTGCATTGTAAAGGGATCTTAAAGTCAATGTTCCTGTGCAGTATTATGCAATGTGTTTTATTACATTTACATTTCTTAACAGGTTTTTATTAGAGATGCTCAGGCTCGGTTCCCCGAGTATTAAGCCCTTTCGCGTTTTTTATGATTTGAAAATGAGACAAAACGTCATCGTTACGTCCTCGGATCTCGCGATTTTTGGATTCCTTTTTAAGATCCAGCATAACGGTTTGGCGGGCCCAAGGACAATTCCATTTTGCACCATTTTTCTTTTCTGCCACTGTTGTGTGCCAATGTGTTCTAGATGTGCTAGGAACTGCCGTGTGTGGTGTCATTGCTCTGTCGCTTGCTATCCAGCCAGGTCGCTGCAGTATTTGTCCGAAAGTGTATTAAAAAATAATATTGTGATCTGTGAGGTGGTCAAATTACTTGAAATTAGTCTTATTAAGGTTAATAATAATGTAGGAACAAAAAAGAGCAAGATCCAAAACCAGTTCACGGGGGTCGGTGAGCATCTCTAGTTTTTATCAATTAAATGATCATTTTCATACCTACTCTATGGTATTTAATTATTTTTAAGGTAGCACAGTGGCCTAGTGGTTAGCACTTTTGCCTTACAGCATTGGGGTTATAAGTTCAAATCCCGACCATGGTTTTATCTGTGTGGAGTTTGTATGTTCTCCCTGTGTTTGCGAGGGTTTTCTCCGGGTGCTGCTATTAAAATTGACCCTGGTCTCTCTCTGTCTCTCTGTTTCTCTGTCTCTCTCTAAGCTTCAATGTGGCAGGGACACATATGAATGAGTTCTCTGTACAGTGCTGTGGAATTAGTGGTGCTATATAAATAACTGATGATTAAAGTAAAGTTAGCTGCACTCCTAATTTTGTTAGTATTGTCAACTAGCGAAGAGTCTGCCTTCTGTTGCTGTTGCCAGTTTGTTTTCTGTTTTACTGTATTTACATATATTTTATGTATGTTTTGACAGTGACAAAACCCCTACTTTGTTTTCTTAATCCATCTATCCTTACTATTTTGCTCACATGCTTTATTTTTCTTTTAAAGTGTTCTATAATGTAATGTTCAGCAGTCAGTATTGTAAAAAAAACAAACAAAACCCACTTTTTTTTTATCCAAGCACTTAAAAAATGTTTATCACGATTGAGTCACTTTACACATTTTATTGAAAGTGGACACCTATATACTGGATATACACTAACAGTGTACCTAAAGAATTGTATGATGCTGAAATTTATTTATTTGAAAACCATGACCTCTTTCTATAAAAAAAATAAATATATATATATATATATATATATATATTCCTATTTTTTAAGAGGTTTTTTTCCCCCTTAAGAGTTATTGCTTGAAACATATGGGCAAATAATAATGTGGGTAGTGCTCTATTAAAGTATGTGATTGATTTTGATAATTTCTGGGGTAACCTAATGATATGCAGCTCCTGTATGTGTTAATACGTGAAAATATTTTGAGGAATCAGGTACTCTTTGCTGAATGGATTTTAGTGCTGTGCATTGCTGAACAGTTATAATATTTGTAAAATTGCTTGAAATTTAGTTTATATTTTACCTTTTATCTTTTGAATGGTTTTTCTAGCAATGGATACTTTCGTGTTATGAACAGTAAGCACGCTATGATAAAAACCTTAAAGTTGACCGTTATTATATTCTTTATTCATACCTCAATAATTGTTCTGGTTCTATGGAAATATAACTGCACCACTGGCGATGAATCACTTCTTCCAGATAAGCATTACTGAAAAAATAAATTTGTTCTGTATGAATCATTTATTAGCTGGCTGGCACTAAAACATGTTCTTTCTAATGTAGGACTTGATTCTGAAGTGATAATGAGGAAACAATCAACAGAAGTGCTGGCCAAATTAAAAAATATTGTTATCCTAGATTCTGATTGTGCAGCCCAATATAAAAAGGTATGTGTATATTTAATACATTGCTTCACGTGCATATTTGCACAGCAGTTAAAGTGATGGCAGTAGAGACTGAGACAACACCAAATTAAACTATATGTCTATACAAGTATCAATTGATTTAAAAACATTAGGTTAAAAACAACTAGTGAACAACTCTTGTTATTCCTGGAATTTAGACAGAATTATGGAATTCATTATAGTGCTGCATAAGAATTGAATTGTGTATCGTAAACATCTATAGTCTTGCTGTTGGTTACTGTATATATTCGAAATGTAAATCTCTGACTACTTGCTGCTTTTGCCCAAACCAGTGGTCTGTTCAGATGGCATTGGGGCAATTGATGAGAGGAATCTCATTAAATAACTATGGAGGCATACTGCACATAGAGGTCAAATATGGAAGCACAGAAACACAATTTTTATACCGAAACATGGAAGACAAGCAGAGAAAAATCTAAATGTTTATTTACTATATTGTATAATCACACTTGTACATGTAATGTAGTTAATTTCACTGCATATACATGCTACCAAATTGATAGTGAGTTTAAAATGTATCATTTAAAAAGTTAGCAATTTGCACTGATTGGATGTGTCTAATTAAATTTTTTTTAGGAGTTTTGCCAGTTATTAAATAATAGATTTATTTACTTCTTTTTTTCTTTGTTTTACTACTGTTTGTTTTTCTGTTTCAGGCTCTTTACATCACTGGAAAAGAAGTGTTTAGTTTTAAAATGTTCTCCTTTGTTGATGCTACGGAAGGTGCTGCATACAATGATATGAACATAGTGGATAGTTCAATCACGCTTACTGTTGGGTGCATACAAGTCATCTTTGTTAACAAATTTGTTTCAGCAATTTTGGTAAATCAACTATAATTTACTTGTCATTATTATGCATGTATATTTATGGAGTTATTTATATGGTAGTTTGAGCCCATCCTAATATCAATACCAGTGATGGGCAACAGGCAGCTCTAGGGCTGCATGCAGTCCTCTGATCTGTCACCTGCAGGCCCCAGCTCCTATCTACTTTATTGTAAGATTTTTATGTTATAGCTTGTAGCGTTTGTTTAAAATGCCTGCTGATATTATGTTATTACAGATAGGTGTATTTTTCTTTGATTACATTTATTTTAACTGATTACCGAGCAGTGCGGCCCTTTTGAACGATTGAGGGCCTCCCCATGTTCCCCCCTGAAGTGCATCAGGTTACCCATCACTGATCTATGCTGTCCAGATTCTAAAATACTGTCATTCTAATTTATTGTAATTACTTATAGGCTTTTGTAAATAACTTCCAAGCAGCCAAGGAAGCATTAACTGAAGCCACAGTACTTGCCGCAGAAAAAGCAGCAAGTGGTGTTAAAGAGCTGGCCCAGCGCAGTTTCCGACTTGCCTTGGATATTAATATTAAAGCCCCTGTTGTGATTGTACCACAGTCTTCTACATCTACAAATGTATTGGTCGCAGATTTAGGTCTCATCAACATAAAGAACCAGTTTTCCATTGTGACATCAAAACCCTGCAGTAATCTTCCTCCTGTGATTGACTGTATCACTGTGACACTGAGTGACCTCAAATTATATAGGTAGGTATAAAAAAGGTTACGTTTTGGAAAGCTGAAAATCGTAGCTTTTACAAGGGCTAGTAAACAATGTTCTGTGTACGTATACAGGAGGTGTGTAGACATGGTGTACGTATATTTATAGGTTTGCTCAAATATAAAGTTTGGTTTGTCTTTCATTATTCAATAAGTAATATTCATCAATTTGAATTGTCATATTAAAGTTTATTTCCGTAATCAGGATTGTTAGGAGTCTACTGTATACACAGATGGTGCATGTTACTTTTCAACAGCACAATCTAGCAACTGTAACTTGGCTCGTCGATTGTGTCTTTTGCCTTTAACCGTGCTGCTCTGTGCTCATTAAACAAAAGAGGTGGCTGTGACGGTCTGCTGTGCCAGACAGTTTATCCATTAAGTTCACAATTAAGGCACTGTAGCGCCTGACCCGAAACCAAAACATGTCCAGCAGCACGTTGGTCCTGGGAAGAGGGGATGACATAACCACAGTAGCATATTCTAGTTTGGAGAGTGTCTCTAATCGTGTCATTCGCCGCAATAGAAAGGTGCACCATCTTTAGATTGTAACGTGGAGATTATGGGCTTGCATTCCTGTAGCTTTAAAATTGCAATTTGCAGAGTCTTTAAAGCAACTTAAACTCATTTCTACCAATTTAACTTGCAAACTTTTATGTATTTTTTTTCCCCAGAACTGTTCATGAAAAGGGTGCATTGCTTTCAGATATTGAACTTCTCCAGCCATTGAATTTGGACATCATAATTCAGCGCAATTTGGCAGCTGCCTGGTACAGTGATATTCCTGATATTAATATCGTTGGACAACTTAAGCCCATGAATGTAGGTTTCAATTACTACAGTACTCTTAAGGAGGATTAGAATATTAGACCTGGTATGTCAATGAAATTAATGCTATGGTTAACCTGAAGCATTGGCTTTGTTAATTTGTTGTAACAGTTTTAGTTCTTGGTTTTTGTCACTGGAGAACCTTTAAATTCCACAAACCTAATTGGCCAGAATCGGGGGACTTTCCTTGCTCTTTTAGTTTGGTGCTACAAGCCATATGCTGCAATGTGTTCACAGCAGCTGCCCGAATCTGGTGTTTACTTGATAATTTTGTTGACTAACTGAACAAAGTTGAATTGCAAGCTTTTAAGACATATTACATATCATTGTAACATGTCTGACACAGAGACCTATTGTAAATAATCTTGATGATTGCAATTTTACCATGCTTAGATTTCTAATAAAGTTAAGCTGGGCAACAATCATAGGGAGCAGTGCAAAGAGTAAGATTCTATTACATGATTGTTTGCCCTGAGATCTGTCTTGAGCTATGCTGACCACACAGACTGTAAATGGCCGTAATATTGGGCAGTTGTCTCGTTGAGTGACCACCTCAACGACCCCAAACCCCATAATAATCACATTGACATCAGATGATTATTGTATATGGTGGTAAATCTGGTCTCAAGATGGTCGCTATCGTTCATCCTGGGCAGTCCTCTTTCTTAAATTTAAGTTTTCAACCAAATTGGACATTGTTTGGTCAATCATTCCACCTCAACAACACAATGTGTGATCAACTGTACCACTTGGGGCAGCAGCAGCCTGATTATTTGACATCAAATTGAAAGGATGAGCAGAGGGAGAGTTACAATTATTTTTCCAAACAGGCAAACACTTATTTCTCTTTCCTGCCATTGGGGGACACTGCAAAACATTGGGGTATAATAGGCAGACCAGGAGTATGGCACTTTAAACATAACTGTAACATACACTCCTCCCCCTACTAAGTGCTCAGGAGGTAGGACATTTTATTTTGGACCCCTGGCTTTTTCTTTTATTTTTTATTAATTTTCCGTCTGGATGTAACTGGCCGTCGTTTGTTGTGGTTGCACTCTTGGGCAGCTGATGTGGGCCATTTGATGGGGTTTCTCTGTTTGGTTCCGAACTAACCCAGATCATCTAGATTGTAGCTGGTGAAAAAAGTTATTTTCTGCCTGTCAGCATTGCTAAACCATAGCAGTCCAGGGGGTAAATGTATCAAGCTGAGAGTTTTCCGGTGGGTTTGAAAAACCAATCTGATTCTAGCTATCATTTATTTAGTACATTCTACAAAATGACAGATAGAATCTGATTGGTTGCTATAGGCAACATATCCACTTTTCAAATCTGCCGGAAAACTCAGCTTGATACATTTACCCCCAGGTTTCGGTCCTTTTGTCCCTTTGGAAGGTCGAGAGGGACTTGCTCCTGAGGGCAGTCTTTTTCATTAATGGGGAATTCCCACAGGGACTGGAGATCCGGTAGATGTGTTTCTCCCAGGCCTTACATACTTTGGTGTTAAAATTTGGGTTATCCCACTTACTGTTTTAGTCTTTTCCGTCCACTTTCCTTCTTGCACGAAGGTTTGGATAAATTACTACATCTTTCGGGTTTTTTTTTTTAAGTTTATTTTTGCAAGGTCAAAAAATAGAAATACAACCAGCATTAGAGATACAAATATGCAAATAAGGACTGTAAACAGTAGCTACTACCAACGTAGAAGCAGAACATCTCAATGCAGGGGTGATATTATTTAAGATGCAATGAATGACCAAGAGTTTTTAGAGGAATAGAGAGGGAGAGGAGGAAGAACAGAAGAAAGAACAGAGGAAGTGAAAAGAAAGAATTTGATTGGCTAAGTCCATACAAGAAGAGGTTAGATATATGAAGGAGGAAGCATTTTGAGGGGGGACAAAGGAAACCGTATGGAGTCAAGAGAAAGGAGAACAAGCTTGATCGTAAGAGAGCCATGGGTCACCTTGGTGAATGATCTTGACGAGTTACGAAGAATGCTGGTCATATATTTCATGCAATGTGTCTGCCAGACTCTATTGACTATGGCCTGGAGGGATGGGGAGACTGCTGCCACCAGTCTGCTGCATTTTGGCATGTCGCTGCCAAGATAATATGTCTAGCCAGTTTATCCTGGTGGTGAGTAGCTGAGGGGGCTCCCAGTGGAGAAGAAAAAATTTGGGCTCCAATGGGATATCCAGCTGGAGGATCAGTAGAATCAGGTCTTTGATACAAGCCCAGAAGAGGGTTAGTTTTGGGCAAATCCACCAGATATGGAAGTACTCTCCTGGGAACACCCCCGCCACCAGCGTTCAGAGTATTCAGGGAGGATCTGGTGGAGCCGCGAGGGCACATAGTACCACCGAAACAGCACCTTATAGACATTCTCTTTTGTTTTGACACAGATGGAACTGGAGGCACAATTCTCATGCATCTCACACCATTCTTCGTCTAGTAAAGATTCACCAAGGTCTCTCTCCCAAGCCAGTACATGGGGGTCTCTGAAGTCTGTAATCTGAGGCGCAAGTTCATGTTACAGTGTAGAGATGAGGCTTTTTCGTGGAGGAGTTGCGAAAGTAGTAAGAGAGCGGGAGGAGAGGTGAGATCTGACTGTGTTGTGGAAGTGGCGTAGTTGTAAATATTGGTAGAAATATTTTGAAGGGATGTGGAGGCAGGATTGGATGTCGGACAAAGGAGGGAAAGTATCGGTAGAGGAGAGGTTATTAAGGTTTCTAACTTCCCCCAAGAGCCACAGCCGGAAAGCATTGTGGAGAAGTCCGGGGGAAAAATTAGGGGAATTAAATATCGTATCATAGGGGAGGGGTAAGGAGAGAGGCTGTGGTTTTGAGAAGATGAGTCCCAAATCATCAAAGAGTGTGAAATGACTGGATGTAGTAGGGTTCGTTTTGGGCGACGAGCATTTGGGAGTCAGAGGAGAGTAGATAGTGAAAGCAGACCCTCAGCCTCAATACGAGTCCAGACTCTGGGGGTTTCAGAACCACACCACAAAACACATTGAGCAAGCTGGGCAGAGAGGCAATAGCATCAGAAATCAAGGATTCCCAACCCCCCTCTCCCCGTGTGGACCTCTTGAGAAGTTTAAGGTGGACCCAGGGACGTTTACCAGACCAGATTAATTTAGAGACATGGAACTGAAGAAACTTAAAAACATAGGGAGTGGTAAAGGTCTGTAAGAGATAAAGCAGTCTAGGGAGGATGTTCATCTTGACAGCATTTATACAGACAATCCATGAAATATATAGGTGTGAAGATATGGTAAGAGCTTGTTTTTTTGGGGGCAAGGATGCAGGGGAAGTTTGCTTGAAACAGGTGTCTGTAATGTTTAGTGACAAAAACCCCCGAAGTATTTGATTTTTTGGAGGCCCCATTGGAATGGAAAGGAATGCTCAAGCAATCGTTTGGGGCAGAGACATAAAAATCCAGGACCTCGGTCTTATCCAAATTTAACCTTGTAGCCTGAAAAATTACCATAGAGGTCCAATTCAGCCAGAAGGGGAGGGAGAGAAGTGGTGGTGTGAGCAATGGACATTAGAACATCGTCTGCGTAGAGCGCAATTTTATGAGTGGAATGGTCCACTGGTATACCTGCTATCTTTTGATTGGCCAGGATCCTAACAGCCAGAAGCTCAATCACGAGAGCAAATATTAGTGGGGAAATAGTAAAGGGGGCCGAGGTCAGACCATTTGCCGAGGGAGAGCGATATAGGGCCGAGATGCTATTCAAAAACTTGCCAGAGAACCCTATTGCTCCAAACACCCCATCCATGAAGGACCAGGCGATACGGTTGAACACCTTTTCAGCGTAGAGCGCCATAATGAAAGAGGGAATCTTCTCACTATGAATTATATATCAGGTCGATGACCCCCCTAGTGTAATCTGGGGTTTGGCGCCCTGGGATAAAGCCCACCTGGTCGGGATGGATGAGGGAAGGAAGGAGCGGATTCAATCTTGAGGGCAGTATTATAGGCCTATAGCTGTCCCACAGCGAATGGTCTTTCCCCGGCTTCGGAATGACAATAATATTAGCCCTAGTGGTAACAGAGTTAAAGGAAGCCCCCTCCAGCACCTCATTAAAGAATTTTGTCAGCTGCGGGCCGAGAACCCCGCCAATCTTTTTATAGTACTGTGGTGCCAATCCACCAGGGCCCGGAGCAGACAGCCTTCAATGACCTGATGGCTGCCAGGTCCTCAGGCAGGGTGATTTCCGAATTCAGAGCAAAGAGTTGCAGTGGGGTGATTTTTGGAAGCGGAGTCATTGTGAGGTAATCTTCCAGAGTAGGCACCGGAAGATCCCTACGAGAGGTGGGCAAGGGCAGGTTATAAAGGGAGGAGTAAAAGAATTTTGTCTATATGGCTCAGGGCTAGTTTGTGGCAAAGTTTTCTTGCAAGTACTTAGTCAGCCGGCTTTGTCGTAGTAGCGCCATTGAAGTTTCTGCAACCGCTCTACGGGATAGAAGGGTGTTAAGTTGGCCTTTAAATGAATTAATCTGGGTAAGTAGGGCCGGGTCAGTGTGGGTTTGTCGTTGAGCAAGGAGCAAGGCAATTTTACGTTCTAGGGAAGACACCTCCCCTACTGTCTGTCTCCGCGCTGTCGTGGTCAGACTAATCCGGTGACCTCGAATGGTGGCTTTTTGGGAGTTTTCCCGGAAGTAGTTAAAAATTGCAGCTTTAACACCTAGAAAGGTAGATTGATTAAGCAGCAGGGAGTCATCCACACACCACATATCACGCACCATTGGATGTTTAAAAAGATCTAAGAAGGAACACTCCTGATTGGTCAGTCCAAGAGAGCGGAGTTATACCTGCTTGAGTCAAGTGAGGGAATGGGAGATGTGTAATATATCTGTACGCGAGAATAATTGGTGAGGGGCAGAGAAGTGGGTGTAATCCCTGGCATCAGCGTTACAGAGGCGCCAGGAGTCATACAGACGGTGATGGGTGAGCAAAGCAGCAAGTGAGGTTGATTCAGGAGAGGGGGAGTTCCCCATCGGGAGGGGTAAAAATATGCCTTGTCCAAGGTGGGATCAAGGTCTACGTTAAAGTCACCACCTACTATCACATGAGACCGCGCCAGCCGCTCAATGCATTTAATGAGTCTAGTAAAAAAGGACTTCTGTTTCTGGTTCGGTGCATATATAGAGACCAGGGTAACAGGAGCGGAAGGTGCCCACTACAAGTAGGAAGCGGCCCTCAGGGTCTGCATAAGAGTTGGTGTGCAGAAGGGGGACCCTGCTATGGGTCAAAATAGCCACGTCCCGTTTCTTGCAGTCCGCTGAGGAAAAAATGTCTGAGAAAACTGGAGTTGGGAATGAGCTCTGGTGAGATGTGTCTTTTGTAGAAAGACTGTCAGCTCGTTCTCTCATACAGGCTCCCAAGAGGATCGTGCATTTACGTGGGGTGTTAAGGCCATTGATGTTAACTGAGAAGATTTTTACAAAACACTGGACCCCTAGTAATGGTTTGCAGAGCCAGTGTTCCTAGTAGTGCCTTACACCACCTTGTGGCCCCAAGTAGCACTCGGCGCACCAGCTTGTGGACCCCTACTAGCACCCGGAGCACCAGCCCCGTGGACCCTTTGTTACGCCTGGTGATACTATGGCGTTACTAAGGGACCCGTGGCCCCATAGTAGTGCCTGGCACATGAGCCTGTAGCCCTTAATAGCATTTTGCGCCAGCAAATACAGGACCACAGTTTAGACTGCTGTAGTAGCACAGTGTGTTACAACACTGTTGTGACCACTGCTCGAGAGTTCTCTGCCATATATTGCAGTGGAACCTGTCTTTACAAGCTATCTTAACAAAACAATGGTTTGTTACTATAAATAAAGTGTTAGCTACTCTATTAAGTTAGTTTACATCAAACGTTGTTGAAATTATAAAATGTATTGTTTATTCTGATTTGTATTATGAAGTGTTTTATTTTGAACCTTTTTTTGATTGCTGTGTTCTCTTTTTAGCTTATTCTGGGACAGGATGACTTGACTATTATTCTAAAGACATTGAATGAGAATTTAGGAGAAGCATCAGAAAAGCCAGATTCAGAAAGAAGCAATACAGAGGGTTCGAGCAGTGGTGGGAACAGCACATCCCACATTTCTTCAGGTGCTTAAACATCTCATTCCTTGTGGTGCAATATTGTAAGCTTGAGTTTTAGTTATATTGGAGAAAAGGGCATAGAATTACTGCAGGGCAAGGAAAAGTGGAGGTGTTGCCCAATGCGACCAATCAAATTTTAGCTATCATTTATCTAGCAATTCTAGAAAATGATAGTTAGAATCTGTTTGGTTGCTATGGGCTACACCTCCACTTTTCACTTTTATAAGGTTTGATAAATCTGTCACTAGGGTTTTTTGGCTGTCTCAATGGGTGCCACACTGATAAAAATAAATAAATAAGCAAATTATACAATCACGACTAGTTCTGTACATGTATGCTATTTGCAGTTTTAGCTCTATAGTAAAGCAGGCACATAGTGGCTTTTAAAAAATTACTGGTTTCTTTCATCTTTGTACACATAGAACAAAACGTCTGCCTTTTGAGCAGTATGTGCAAAAGCCAAAAAAAAAAAAGTATAATGCACATTCTTATTTAACCTCCTTATATATGCAAATCAAGAAAAGTATTGAGGATATCTATTTCTGAGCACAAATAGGAATTTTATAAAGTTGACCATTTAGTATTGAACTGTACATGATCAGCGCTATGTTTGAAACTTCGGGTAATGATACAGGGCTACCAAACACTAATGTTTTGTAGCTATTTTTTTGTTTTGCCCATTATTGTCTATGTAGAACCGCAAAATGCTTACTGTATGTGCAGCAGGTAAATACTTGTGTTACAGGAATATACATAGATTATGCTACATTTCTTGCTTGATACAAAAGTCTTTTAAGCCTACTGAGACATTAGCTTTTGAGGTATGTAAGGTAAAATTTACAAAACGCTTCTCTGTAGTCAACAATGAGGTGCCATTTTTAAATTAGATTTTCTTTTGTATATTTTCTTATAGGGACAACTGTGGTGACAGCAGCTGTAGTTGAAACATACAAGTCTTCTAAAGTCAAGACGACTTTGAAGCTGGATTTCCAGTTTGACTCGCTCACTTTAAATTTGTATAGCTCCAATTCAAGCTCACCTCTGGTAATAATGTTTGGATCTGGAAAAGGGGAACCTCACATTTGTGTTTGTCCCATCCTATGAACATTTATATAACAAGTTATCCTTCTTTTAACAGACAAATACCAATAAAAGAGATAGTGGTCTCAATCTTGCTGAGTTCCAGTTGGGTCTGATTAAAACTGCTGTAAAAATGTCCTCTGATGGGTCCATGATCGCTGCAGTTAAACTCACAAACTGTATGTTGGATGATAAGAGACAATCCATCCAGAAAGCAACTCCACGGTACAGTGCCATGTTTGTGCAAGTGAAATATTGAGAGGGGACCTGTCACTGGATCCTCCTAACTTTTTTGCTTGTTTGTGATGCTGTTGTGTGTTTTTAAGCATACCCAGCTAAGTAAAAAAGAATAAAACAAAGATGATGAGGAGACTTATGTAGGACAGGATTTGGATATAAGGCACTTGTGAAAATAAGTGACTTTCCTTCTGATCATTTTTTGCATGTGCTAAAGCTTGTACTTACAGGGAACTATTCTTCAAAAAATAAAGATGCGATAGATGGCATTTTATCTGATCACAGTATGGTACTAAAAGAGGGCTAATGGGTAATGGCAATTTTAACCAAGCGGAAAACTGCATTCTTCATCAATATTTAAATGCTTTTCAGAGGAAATAATTGATGTTCTCGAGTTGTCTTAAGCACATGGATATATGAGCAGTGCACACGTATAAATGAAACTATTAAGGGGGTTTTCCACTTTAGTTTACTAAACACCCCCCTTCCTTGTCAATAATATTACTTATGGGGGAGGGGGTCTCTATCCTGTCTCTATACCATCACTTGCTCTAATTGGTAGGGTCCTGGCACTTGCATATAGCTGGGACAACAGTCTTTCGCCTTGGTACTGTCAGCCCTCTATTGCTGGGGGGATGCGACATAGCCATTCTAATTGAAAGCTTTGCATCTGAGAGAGTTAATTAGTAAACTTCTTAGTGGAAGATCCCATTAAAGACAAAATTCTCTGATGTGACATATTTTCTGTATCATTTGGAGTCAAAATACAGCATAGTGGATGCAAAGCTGTATGTTGTCATAAGGATTATGAGTTTAACTTTTCAATCCGGTATAAAACATCAAACTGTTATTCATTAAAATATTTAATCTATGACTACAACTACTCTACTAGATGTGAAATATGCTTTGTCTGTATCTGTTTAAGAATGCTGGAATTAAAACGTGGATGTGAGAAAAATGTCATGGTAGATGTCAAGTACAAGCAAGGCAGAGAAGGCACATCGTTGGACGTAACTGTCCGTGACATCTATTTGTGCACCAGTGTTGAGTTCCTGCTTACTGTGGCAGAAATATTTATTAAAGCCAATGAGCAAAGTTCTGTTGCAGTGAGGAGCAGCAAGCAAACATCAGCCAGTAAGGAAACAGGTAGGGTGTTTCTTTTACTTCAATTCTGCAACCATACACACTTGAACAATACAGACCTTAAATTCAATTGAATTTCTGTTTTGTATCTTTAGCTCCTATACAGCAGGTATCTAAAATGGAAATGAATGTAATGGTTAAGAACCCAGAGTTTGTTTTTGTGGCTGATTTGTCAAGAGCAGATGCCCCAGCGCTGGTACTTACAACACAATGTGAGCTTTCCATTAATAACAGCCCAGAACATCAGAAAATGACCGCAACCGTTAAGGACTTGCACATAAAGGCCTGTCCCTTTCTGCCAGACAAGAGAACGGGAAAGACAACAACGGTGAGATAATTTTACATGTTTTGTATATTTATCTAAACGACTGTTTGCTTAACTTGGTAAACTGATAAAAATTCTAAGTATAAAAGATTAAAAAAAACTGTCTGACTATATTTTAAAAAAGTTCAAAAGTTTGTTTGCTTCACAGTACAACTGTTATCTCTCTATTTGAAAAAGCTGCCTTTTGGTACAGTAGCATTTTGCCAATGGCCAATTGGTGGATACAGGTACTGTGGAGGTTAACGTTCCCTTCTAGGAGTTTGAGACACCTCTGCAGTACCTCCTTATTTTTCACTGCTCTCAAGATTTTTCTGCTGGCATTTAGAATATGCCTCTTGCTTAAGTAGCACTCATTCACCCACTGCCGCTGACCTGTACTTTGGTGCATAGATAAGGTGGATGCAGTCACTATGGGTGTTGAGTGGTTGCAGAGTTGGGTAGAATTGTGGTAGTCCTCGAGGGGTTGGGTAGAGTTGCACAACACTGCATAACCCCTACCACTACCCCAGAATTTTTCAATACTGTTGAGGACCAGGGGTACAGATATTTATAGGGGAGAGGAGTCTGTTGTTTTTTTCCAGTGCCTTGCTCCTCAGGTGAAGAACATTACCCACTGTCTGTGATCCCCTACAGCCTTGAGGAGTAAGTACAAAACCCAACTTTATTTGTTCTTTTCATCCAAGAAATGGGAGACCATTGAATTGAAAACTATGCATAAACTGAATAAAATGAGTGTGTTTCATCTCTGGTGCTGTCAGCTGTGTCCACTGCACTGTTTCTGCAGCTAGAATGGCAGTCACTATAAAGATATAGGTCTAAGTAATTTTGACCTCTGTCCTTAGCAAATAGCAGGGCACATCTGTGACCTGTACTATTAAAGTTGTATTTAGCTGCTTTGCAAGCATGTAGGTCATCTTTATTCTAGAGATCACTGTTTTATATAATGACAGCCATTCTAGCTGCATCCATCTCGCAGTGGATGCAGCTCACGTAAAACACCATTGTATCAACTATTGTGTAGCCAGCTTTAGGGAGCTATTGGTTTTTACATTAGAATTTTCCTGCGGTAATCGTAAGTTGTCGACATATATTTTTCATTCTTTTCATTTCGGGGATACTGCTTACCATGGGGTATAAAGGGAGCTGTACTAAGGAGTAAGGCACTACTACACTAAAGATCAGTTTTCTGACTAGTACCCAAGGAGTAGGGCACTTTTTGATTTTAATTCATTTTGTTTTAATTTCCTAAATTGTTTATATTAACATTAGTGGTGTCCTCTTTTAGAGCACCACTGGATGAGTGTGGGTTAAGCGCATTCAAAGCTTCTCTGCCATTTCACCAACTCTCCATCATTTCTGGCTTCTGGCTCTGGCTCCCAGAGAATGGTCTCCTGGTCGACTGCACAGGTCAGCGACAGGAACCCAGTATATGCATTTGGTGGGAGAGTACCGCAGCGGAGCACATTCAGCACCTCTGGAATGCAGTGAGTCCCATGTCCGTATGGCTGACATGGGGCTCACTGCAGTCTACCCTGGCTTCTGAGAACATGGTGCCTCTGCAGTAGAACAGAGGCATGACGGACAGAGAGAGATGAATCTTCATATCTTCATATTGGCAAGGAAATGGTCTGGTGGGGGCTGTGTTGAGTAAAACCCACACCAGAAAAACCATGAATGTGACAAATATTCTCTGTACAGCGCTGTGAAACTGTTGGCGCTATATAAATAAATGGTAATAATGATGGTTTATTTAGCACTGAGTCACTGTATTCTTATTTAAAATGAAACACTATTGTGGCGATACATTACCTGCTAAATAACTCTCTGGGAGATATTCAGTTAGAATTTACGGCCGCGATTACGTGCTGCTGCGCGTGTAAAGTGTCATTATGGTACTGCAACATAGCTGATTTCGTGCGCACCCCATAGGAAATCCGTGCTGTTGCGGGACCGAGACCCGTGCAGCCGCGAATCCTAATTGAATATGCCCCTCTGTGTCCTAGATTGTGTTTTGTGGTTCCTCCCTTTGTTTTTCCTGTGCGTTTCTCAGCATGTCATAAAAAATTACTACTTCCAGATCCAAGGTTGTCGGGGGAAGATCTGTATTGGACTTCACCTGTTCCAAATGTCAGGCAAAGTTACCTAGTGGAAGTCTTTTCGTTGTTTCTGCCATGGCGCAACCTAGGATAGGGATAGAAGAGGGGTATAGGAAGGTAGCAGAGTGGGAGGTGGGAGAAACAATACACACGGGACAGACAATATACTGTAGTGCTATGGGATTTAGCAGGTGTTTATAGCCTGTTTTGTCGTCTTCCTGGCGTCTATAGCTCTTTTGCTTAGTTTATAGCTCTAATGGGTTTGGGTGTGGGTAGTTGTTTATAGCTCTGGTGGTTAAGGAGGGTAAGGATGTTTAAAGCTCAGTAATCGGCCCAGTTTATCGCTCTCGGGTGTAGCGGCACTATATTGTGCTTTCTGTTTTTAGCTCAGTATGTTTATGGCTCTGGTTCTGCCCAATAGGGATGTTAGTGTGATATAGGGTATGTGTAGTCTATGTGTTCTGTGGGTTGTGTATGTGTTTTTAGGTAGTGCTATGTATTATGTAAGTGTTAAGACTGCTTGCGTTGCTGTTTATGCTCAAATGCTCATTTATAAGATCAGTTTACTGGAAATGGTCTCCTTCTTTGGTTAGGTAATGGGTAACCTTATCGGTGCTGGTGTCTGGGCGGCCTGATCGTGGTTGGTGGATGGAGGCTGCTTCCTTTTTGATGTTTGTAGTGCTGGCCGAGCGGTCAGTGTAGCTTTTGGCCGAGCGACTTTCTTCAACGGCACTTGGAACGCATATGCGAACTTCCGGTATTGAGGAGGAGGCGCACAGACGCCTGTGCGGTCCACTGCGGAGCGTTCTTTTCAGCGTGTGTGCTTTTTTTCTCGGCGTTGAGGGTGGATTCTGTGGTGATCTTTGTTTGGATTTGCTGAAACAGCAAATCCACACACCAGCCATATCCCTGACGAAGTCCCAGGACAAAACGCGTTGGTTAGACAACACACTACCAAAAGGACCTCCCTGAAGAAGTGAGCAGACTCCCAAACGCACAGGCGTCTGTGCGCCTCCACCTCAATACCCGAAGTTCGGCATTTGGAACGCATATGCGTTCCAAGTGCCGTTGAAGAAAGTCGCTCGGCCAAAAGCTACACTGACCGCTCGGCCAGCGCTACAAACATCAAAAAGGAAGCAGCCTCCATCCACCAACCACGATCAGGCCGCCCAGACACCAGCACCGATAAGGTTATCCATTACCTAACCAAAGAAGGAGGCCATTTCCAGTAAACTGCTCTTATAAGAGCATATGAGCATAAACATCAACGCAAGCAGTCTTAACACTTACATAATACATAGCACTACCTAAAAACACATACACAACCCACAGAACACATAGACTACACATACCCTGTATCACACTAACATCCCTATTGGGCAGAACCAGCTCAATAGAAACACGCACTACCCACTGTAACAACACCCTTATCACTTATACCACCAACCACCACAGAGACCAAGAGCCATAAACATACTGAGCTATAAACAGAAAGCACAATATAGTGCCGCTACACCCGAGAGCGATAAACTGGGCTGAATACTGAGCTTTAAACATCCTTACCCACCTTAACCACCAGAGCTATAAACAACTACCCACACCCAAACAGTACAGACACCATAACAATATACACCACATTAGAGCTATAAACTAAGCAAAAGAGCTATAGACGCCAGGAAGACGGCAAAACAGGCTATAAACACCTGCTAAATCCCATAGCACTACATTATATTGTCTGTCCCGTGTGTATTGTTTCTCCCACCCCCCCACTCTTCTACCTTCCTATACCCCTCTTCTATCCCTATCCTAGGTTGCGCCACGGCAGAAACAACGAAAAAACCAACAAGCCCGGGAACTGGAACGCCCGCACTACCCGTAACGACAGCAACAAACTTCAAGACACTTACAACAAGCGCAGACGTCCAAGGTAAGCTCCCTAAAAAGAGTCTCCACCATCCACCTAGTGGAAGTCTGTCCATTGCAGAATTGAAGAAAAATTGCAGTGTGTCCTGTGGAGGGAGGTGAATCTATCCTTCCTATTCTTCCCTTTAGAGACTTCATTTGTTGATACTCCATCTCAGGAAGTGGTGTTTCAGCTACCTCCAGGAACCTTTCTGGATCTGTAACTGGTTAAAATGTCTTCCTCCGTGCTGTGGCTCTTGGAGACTTTGTCATCCACAAGCCTCGTAAGTGTCAGGCTCTCCCTCATGTGCAAATTTTAGGAGATTCCAATTCCGAACACTCCTCTCAGGAAGAAGGTGAGATCTAAAGGAACTCGGACTATGAGTACCTGACTGCATGCCCGGATGAATCGTCCAGTACACGGTTGAGGTTCTGATTTTAGCTGTCTAGCAGACCCTTGATATGCAGTATGTGGAACTGGTAGTTCCCAGTGTTTCCCTATTTAAAAGGAAAAAGAAGCAAACCATTTCATTTTCCTCTTCAATGCAGTTATCTGAATTCTTGGGTGAGTCTAGGCAGAAACCATATAGGAGGTTTAAAGTTCCGACAAGGTTCCAGTTCAACTACCACTTCTCTGAAGCTGTAAAATGGGAGATTCTGCTACTACCATTCCTATTCTGAGTGCTGCTTTGTTAAAAGGCAGCACAGATAGTAAATGCAAGTGAATCTATCTATGTCTCAACAGGTTCCTCGCTCATCTTGCAGTCTCTTGGGTAATCAAAGCAGTGGAAAATTGAGCAGGGCAACTCAGTAAGGACATGCAATCTAAGCATTAGATTGTATTTGACGCCAATAGTGGACCATGTTTCTGAGGCATCCAAGTACTTGGGGGACGCTGTCCTTGATGCGGGTCTGGGTCTATCCAAAACCTCTGCCATAGCGGTAACTGCCAGGGACACTCTCTGGCTTCGATCATGGGAGGCAGATGTAGAGACCAAAAAGACTCTTGAGGCCTTACCTTTTGAGAGTACTCCACTTTGCGGCCATGAACTAGACAAAATCATCTGTCTGGTCACAGGAGGAAAGATCTTCGTTCTTCCTGGTATACCCTAGATGCCGGATCATTGTGTTCCTTATGCTACATTGTTAAAACGAGCAGAACTTTCATAAGGGGCCAGTCCTTTGCCCAACATCGGGCTCACTAAAGTGGTAAACAGGCTTGGGCAGGCTGGCACCCTGGTTCCAAGCCCACTGAAAACAATTTGCATGACTGGTCCCCTTCCCACACTAAAATCTGTGGTGGGACCCATCTGCTGTTCTTTCGGGATCAATGGATCTGTTCTTCTCCCAACGCATGGGAGGGAGGCATTGTGAAACGAGGTTACACCTTGGACCTCTTGGGCCACCTCCCAAGCATTGCTTTTCAACTCCCATTCCAAGAGACAGTGCCTGGAGACGGGCCCAACAGTGAGCCATCCTCCATTGCATGAATCTGATGGGTTGAATGATATCTTGCTTCGAAGCGGTGCGGTTTGCTCGTTTCCACTTCTGGACATTCCGGAATGAGCTTATAGCCAAGTGGTCGAGGTCCAATACACATTTGACCCCTCAGTCCCTTCTGTGATGTTTGAGGATGAAGCATCTCAATCAGGGGCACCCCTTCTCTGTCTGGGTCTAGACCGTCATGACTATGAATGCCAGTCTACAGGGATGGAGAGCGGTCATAAACGTGCTTGAGCTAAGAGTGCCTCTAAACGCTATGTTGCAGCCTCAGCTCCTCTTGAGGTACAGACTCATCTGAATCCAGTCGTACAATGTCATGGCTATAGTGTATGTAAACCACCAAGAGGGGACCAGAAGTACTCCCGATGAAGGAGGAAGCCAAGATGAAATGTCATGTCCCAGTGATCTTGGTGGTCATTATCCGAGGGTGGACAATTGGGAGGCCCATTTCTTGAGTTGGCATTCTATTCATCCCGGGCAATGGTCAAAATTGGAGTAGTGGGGTCAGCTGGAGGATGACATGATGGCCTCTTGGCTGAACCACAAGGTAGCTTGGTACTGTGCAAAAAACACGGATCCACAAATATTCGTAGTGGATGCTATGACTGTCCCCTGGCAGAACCAACTAGCGTAGTTCTTCCCTCTGATTCCCATGTTACCTCGGATACTGAAGAAGGCCAAGAGAGAGGGTATTACAGTAATTCTGGATGGGGATTTGAGATTAGCTTCTCTCAAAGTCTAGTTATCAACATTATATATTTTCTTCTAGAGACGCGGTCCAGAAGGTTCTTCAGTGGTTTCTACATGTGCAAACGACTTTTGTTCCGCCGTTAGTACTATGGGTTTCTGTGCAACAGAAGCCACCTTTCAAGCCTCTTTAATCCGTTGATCTCAAGTTTCTTACTTAGAAGGTGCCCTCCTTATTGGCCATCTCTTTAGCAAGCCGAGTATATGAATTTACTTTTCTGTCTTGCAGGTCACCATTTCTTGTCTTTCACAACGGTAGAGCTGTTCTGCACAAAAAGGCTTCTTTTTAGCCCAAGGTGGTGTCAAAATGTAATCTAAACCAACATATTGTTCCTGTGGTAGACCAGGACTTGTCATCAAGGTGAGAAGACTCGCTCTACCTGTTGGATGTGGTTAGGATCTTGAGGATCTATGTGGACTCATCAGCCTCCTTGTCCTGCACGATGCACACAAGGGAGGATGACTGGCAACGAAACAAACAGTTGCGAGTTGGATTAAGGCTACCATCCCCTGAGGCTTGTATATCAGAGGAAACCCCAGTTCCAGAAGATATTAAAGCCCACTCTACCAGAATGGTGAGTATATCCTGTGCAGTGTGGCATTGAGCCTCAATTGAACAGTTGTGTCGGGCAGCAAACTGGAACTCCGTCCACAGGTTCAGCGTCTTTGTATCAAAAGGTGCCAGTTTTGACATAAAGATGAAAAGTTTATTGGCAGCAACAGTGTCTGGACGTACCCCCCTATGGGCAGCTTTGGGTCGTCCACATGGTAAGCATCATTCCCCAAATGGAATGAATGAGAAAAGAAGAATTTTCTACTCATGGTAAAATCCATTTCTTTGAATCCATTTGGGGGACACTGCACTACCACCACTTTGTTGTTTGTTCTGTACTTTGGTTGAGTGTCTTGTTAATTTTATTTTTTTTATTGTTCTTTCAGTCCTATCCTTGGGGCTTTGTTTGTAAGTTAAGAAAAGAAACACTTATGGGTCATTATACAAGGGGCATACAGTGGGAGAAACAAACAGAGAAGTCTTTAGTGGAATAGTGCCTTAATTCCAGCACCGCACCTCTATACCCCATGGTAAGCAGTATCCCCTAAATGGATTCAGAGAAATGACGTTTAAGATAAGTTAAAATATCCTCTTATACTGAATTCAGCAGTAACCTCTCAGTTGCCAGAGGTATTGTTTAATAATTCCTAACCAGAACCCTGGATTGGCAGTTAATCACAGTACAGTATAGTATGTATTACAGTACAGGAGTTCTATCAAAAATATCAGTTTTGACACTGAATTAATGGGTCTCTGGTAATGACTAATAAGTGTTGCTGGTTACATAGAACTTTACTCATAGTGTGATGTAGTAGACTAGCCATCCACATTAACTTTTGCCTGCTCAAGTCTGAAATTAGTATGGCACTGTGATCATGCACTGAGCACGGAAATGAGTAAATTCTGCCCTTGTCTAGCAGATCATCCAGAGAGCTATTCCTGATTACTTATTCTTTGTGGTTTTGGAATTTCCTCATTGTGGTGGAGGAGTAAAGAGAATTTTAATATCCTTTTCTCTAAGGCCTGCTGCGATGTACAGGTGTTTTTCCTCTTTGGAATGGCCCATTTGTCTTGCGTTCTGATGCAGGTCCTTACTCTTAGACTTTGCTAGTGATAAATTAAATATGTGTAAGGGCTGAAAATTGAATTAATTGTAATGGGTTAATTTTTAAAGGTTTCTACAGCTTAGACGATAAAGCTAAGTTCTGCAGTGTCTAGGCCCACCTGCTAAAAAGGAGAAAAAATATTTTACAGTATTATTTCATAACACTACCTTAAGCTTTCCATATTAAACTGATGTGCATGTAGGCAGATATTTTGTGTAACACCTGTATATTTTTTATTATTTATTTTAGATCCTACAGCCATGTGATCTTCTTTTCCAAAGCATTCAGTCTAATGGTGGTCCACAGAAAATAGACCTATCCATTAAATCACTCATGTTAAAGGTAGGCAATACTTCTTGTGTGATTGTTGTGAAAGCATACATGAATGTGCATGTCCTGAAATAAATAAATGTTGCTCTTGTCCTCAGGCCATCTTAACAGCATTATAGGCAGGTAAAGCAGTGCACTGTGGGGCCCTACCTACACAACCACTCACAGGAATAAAAATGTTAATTATCGATAAAATTAAGCTTATATTTATTGGTACCTCCAACAAAATCAGTATTTACACATTAAAAAACATGCTCTACAGCAGAGAATAATCCACACAATCGTTTGGACAATATAACATGAGTCTTGAAGTTGAAAACAAGAAATTCAACATGAAAATGGTACTTCGATAATAAATCATACAAGTGGAGATGGCACAGTATGAAATTACTATGAATTATTTATTATGTTCAACACAAACATGTGCGAAATTTCTTTGCAGAGAATTGCTTCAAAACTTGTGTGTTGATTTTGTCTTGCTTATGTACAATTAGTACTTATGCGTTGTTTTTATCAAGGTCAAAATATGTATTTGCAACAGCAAGCTGGCATGTACGGATAACAGCTGATACTGAGGTGATTAGTCCACCTAAACATTTTAATAAAGAGGGTTTGAAGGTTCTGAATAAATCTCCCGAAATAATATACTGAAATGTTGACAAACCTATGGGGCCCCTATTCTCGTGGGGCTCCCGGGCAACTGCTCAGCATGCCCATGCATTAAGACAGCTCTGCTTGTCCTAAGTCAGAGTTAAGAATTATAGTATGTGACACGGAATAACCATTTAAGTCCTAAATTACATATTTGTGTGCACGAATAGTCTATTACCATAAAAATGAAAGGATGGATGCTTTATATCCTGTCACTGTGGGAAATTGCAGCTATTGGGGTGGGGGGGGGGGGGTTATAGTATGTGGAATTGGGCCCAGGGCACTTTAAATCTCAAACTGTTGGAGGGTAGCCGCTCGTCTACTATGCCCTTCTCATCTGCGGTCAGTTTTAGTTTATGCCTTTCGAGAAGTGCTTTTTTCTTTTGGACTCTATGTCCTGTGTCTTTTTATTTTATTCCTAGGCTTTTTATTTGTACTTGTATAGCTGCAGCACATACAGGATTAGCCCCATAAGGTTAATAGCCTGTAGACTTTATTCACTCGGGATCTCTGTGCCGGGGTGAGTAGCCCTTAAGCTTCCCTCACCTCATGATATTTGGCAGTCGTTGAGATGTCTGTGCTCTCATTTTCACAGGATCTGTGCTGCATAGTGAAGGAGTGCCTCCCAAGGAGTGAATAGCCTGTTGGCTTCCTTCACTGTAGGCCCCTGCATTGAAGTGTAGCCGCTAGCCTTCCCTCCTTCCAGTCTGTTTGGCAGGGCTTGAAAAAATGCTGCTTTGATCCCCTTGGTAGCAAGCAGCTCTTAGAAGAGTACAGCTCGACCATGGGACACGCTGCACTGCCATAGAAGGTATCCTGTAAGGAGATAACAGTCTGAGCAGCCAAGTAGACAGACCATATTGAGTAACGTCGGCAGTGGCTGGGGAACAGATGGATAAGGCTAGCCAGAAGCGTGATTGTGAGAGGGGTTGTTTCTTCCCTCTCCTTAGACTTGTTGAGTTTTTTCCTCAGCAGAAGCAGAGCCGGATTTACACCTCATGGGGCCCTAGGCAAGATATCTGTTTCCCCCCCCCCCCCCCCCCCCTTCACACACACAGTGGCCCCTCGCACACACATAATACACGCACGCAGTGGCCCCTCAAACACATAATACACGCACGCAGTGGTCCCTCACACACACACACATAATACACGCATGCAGTGGCCCCACACACATAATACACGCACGCAGTGGTCCCTCACACACACACACACACATAATACACGCACGCAGTGGCCCCACACACATAATACACGCACGCAGTGGCCCCTCACACACACACACACACATAATACACGCACGCAGTGGCCCCTCTCACACACACACACACACACACACACACACATAATACACGCACGCAGTGGCCCCTCACACACACACACGATACACGCACGCAGTGGCCCCTCACACACACACACACACACACGATACACGCACGCAGTGGCCACACACACACACATAATGCACGCACGCAGTGGCCCCTCACACACACACACACAATCAGGGCCGGACTGGGACTAAAAATCAGCCCTGGCATTTAAAGCACACAGGCCCACGTGGGCTCCATGCACTATATTGTTGCACACTGATGCTGGCGCAGTACAACATGATGTAGTATGAGTGTGTGTGGGGGGGGGGGGGGAGGGGGTATTTATTTCTCCTAATGACCCTCAACATTACATTATTAGCACCCCAATTACATCAATAAATACAATGACAATACATTATTAGTACCCAAATTACAGCAATAAATAACCCCCCACACACACTCATACTACATCAATCACCCCCACATTATAGCAACCGGCATCACCCCCCACATTACAGCATCACTCCCCACATTACAGCGTCCAGCATCACCCCCCACATTACAGCGTCCAGCATCACTCCCCACATTACAGCGTCCAGCATCACCCCCCACATTACAGAGTCCAGCATCACCCCCCACATTACAGCGTCCAGCATCACCCCCCACATTACAGCAACCGGCATCACCCCCCACATTACAGCGTCCAGCGTCACCCCCCACATTATAGCAATACCCTCTCCTACTTATTAGCAATACTAAGCACCAAACACACTACAACATTGCCACCAGCACGCCACCCCATACTACAGCAATACCACCAATTATACAGACGCCACTGTAGGAAACAATGTTTTGCTTTTTTCAAATCTCCCACAAAATAGCAACTACGAACAGAGTACTTACACACACATATAGGTAACAGGTACCCTTTTCCCTCAATGAAATAGTAATGGCAGAATTTTCATGAATCATTCCACATGAAATAAAACTAACATATATCTAAAAAAAAACATAACTATTGAATGATCAGTTGAACTCACACGGCCGCATTAAAAGTATTTCCATCTACAGCAAAATGTCAGAGAAAAATATTTTTGTTTTACTACAGTAATTGGATATGCGTCTTTTCTATTCATTTTAAATAACACAGTATATAAATTAAGGGGGATAGAGGAGGTGGGTGAGAAATAATTGGATGTGACCCATCATGATCCATCAGTTTGATTAGATAGGAAACATTTAGATTATTTACCTGGAGACGTCTACCCCCTTGACTCACAGGCAGGGCTGACAAGAGGAATTTTGGGCCCTGATACAGCAACTTCTTTGGGCTCCCATCATATTCAACAATGAAAAACTTGCCTTTGGCAGAAGTTCATATGATGCCACACCGTAGTGTGCCCAGTTCATATTATGCCACATCGTAGTGCCCCAAGGTCATATTATGTCACATAGTATTACCCTCAATTCATATTTGGTCATGCAGAAGTGCCCACAAATCATATTATGGCATAGTAGTGCCCCCAAAACATATACCATACAGTAGTGCCCACAAATCATATTATGTCACAACAGTGCCTCCAAATCATATTATGCCACAATAGTGACCCCAAATAACATTATGCCATAGTAGTGCCCCAAATCATTAGTAAAGCTCAGACAAAAACTCATTCACAAATAAAAATTGGTACAGCATATCAGATTCTGAGTGTGAGTCCCAAGAGCAGCTTAATACATCATTTACAATGCAAACAAAAATAGATATATTGACATAATTACAGATAAAATTTATGACAAGCAATGTTTTTTTCCTCTTAATTAAAAATCTCTGTACAGATAAATATGCAAAAAACATTACAGCGCAATAATGAGCAATACATAGTGTTAAACATTATTGGATACGCTGTAGTGTTCCCAGTTCAAGAAAGGATGGTTAAAAACATATTCCACACGAGAAAATATATGAACTTACCTGATTATGGCATCCTGTGTTCTGTTCTCCTACTGGGCACGCTGGGCGAGGAGGGATCAGCAGCTGTCAGCTCACACAGGCAGTGGGGAGCAGGAATAGAGGGCAGTGGTCGAAGCAGAAATTTAGGAGTGGGGGTATAGAAAATATAAGTGAATGGAGTATGAAGGCTTGATTTTTTATTTTTTTTAACACTTGTCCCCTCTGTGCATTTCCATTCTTCATTACTACTTGTGTTTTATGATGGCTGCATCCCTGACATTCGCATTCTTAAGATGTCTCTCCCTTTACACTTTCTTTTACCTATGCCCCTGCACCATCTTCTCCTTAACCCCCTGCACCACCTTCTCCGCTGTCTCTCACACATCTTCCTGTACCACCTACTCCCCTGGCTCTCTCACACGTCTTCCTGCACCCTCTACCCCCCGGCTCTCTCACTCCTCTTCCTGCACTCCCTACCACCCTGGCTCTCTCACCCCCTCTCCCAGAACCCCCTTCCCCTTTGGCTCTCTCACCCCCTCTCCCAGCACCCCCTTCCCCTTTGGCTCTCTCACCCCCTCTCCCAGCACCCTCTTCCCCTTTGGCTCTCTCACCCCCTCTCCCAGAACCCCCTTCCCCTTTGGCTCTCTCACCCCCTCTCCCAGCACCCCCTGGCTCTCTCACCCCCTCTCCCAGAACCCCCTTCCCCTTTGGCTCTCTCACCCACTCTCCCAGCACCCCCTGGCTCTCTCACCCCCTCTCCCAGCACCCCCTGGCTCTCTCACCCCCTCTCCCAGCACCCCTTCCCCTTTGGCTCTCTCACCCCCTTTCCCAGCACCCCCTTCGGCTCTCTCACCCCCTCTCCCAGCACCCCCTGGCTCTCACCCCCTCTCCCAGCACCCCCTGGCTCTCACCCCCTCTCCCAGCACCCCCTGGCTCTCTCACCCCTTCTCCTAGCAACCCCTGGCTCTCTCACCCCTCTCACAGCACCTCTTCCCCTTTGGCTCTCTCACCCCCTCTCCTAGCACCCCCTTTGGCTCTCTCACCCCCTCTCCCAGCACCCCCTTCAGCTCTCTCACCCCTCTCCCAGCACCCCCTTCAGCTCTCTCACCCCCTCTCCCAGCACCCCCTTCAGCTCTCTCACCCCCTCTCCCAGCACCCCCTTCAGCTCTCTTACCCCCTCTCCCAGCACCCCCTTCAGCTCTCTCTCCCCCTTTCCCAGAACCTCCTTCAGCTCTCTCTCCCCCTTTCCCAGCACCCCCTTCGGCTTTCACCTCCTTTCCCAGCACCCCCTTCGGCTCTCTCACCCCCTCTCCCAGCATGCCCTGGCTCTCACCCCCTCTCCCAGCACCCCCTTCGGCTCTCTCACCCCCTCTCCCAGCACCCCCTATGGCTCTCTCACCCCCTCTCCCAGCACCCCCTTCGGTTCTCTCACCCCCTCTCCCAGCATGCCCTGGCTCTCACCCCCCTCTCCCTGCACCCCCTTTGGCTCTCACCCCCTCTCCCAGCACCCCAGAAAATCGCGGACACCCCCCCCCCCGAAAATCGCGGCACCCCCGCGACCCCCCCAAAAATCGCGGCACCCCCGCGACCCCCCCTAAAATCGCGGCACCCCGTGACCCCCCCTAAAATCGCGGGCACCCCCCCCGAAAATCGCGGCACCCCCGCGACCCCCCCTCCCCCCGAAAATCGCGGCACCCCCGCGACCCCCTCCCCCCCCGAAAATCGCGGCACCCCCCCTCTTCAGTAAAAGAAAAAACAAATTAAAAAAAAAGTAAACTCACCAGTGTAACTGGCTGCACAGCATAACGGGGGAGGGAGCTGGGGAGCGCGCAGCAGAGGTGACTGGTTCCTGGAACCAGCCACCAAGAAGACAGAGGGAGTCGGGCCGGCCCATATAGCCATCGGCCCTTCTGGCATTTGCCAGAAGTGCCAGATGGCCAGTCCGGCCCTGCACACAATGCACGCACGCAGTGGCCCCACACACACACACACACGCAGTGGCCCCTCACACACATACACACACACACACAATACATGCACACAGTGGCCCCTCACACACATAATACACACAGACAGTGGCCACACACAATACACACAGACAGTGGCCACACACACACACGGGGCCTGATTAAGGGTTCTGGCCGGCCTAGGCTAATACGGCCACAGCGCCCCCCCTGAATATATAAATGTATAGGAACACTTCTGAATATGAATGTTCAGGTGTATTCTCCAGCATTCAAATTTAGACAGATTGTGCCATTGTCTCTTACCTGTTCTTGCTCTTCTCTCTTGCAATTTTGTTATCCAGAAGCTGGCTTCTGGAAAGTTGGTGTCCTGTTTTGAAAATGCAAAAATTTATTATAATGCAAAATGTTAACAAACCCTGAATGATTAGGCCCTTTAGTTAAAACAAAACACTCCATTATGGCCATCTAAAAGTACCCCATTGTACAGGCATATATAAGCAATATCTAAATATTTGTGTTCAATCAAATACAAACCTCTACCAGCCCCATCTCACTAATATTTAGTATTCTAGTGATTGCTGAGACCACAGAGAGCATCCATGTGACCACCACACAGTCATGAGATTATGCCCTCCAAAGCTGCTCTATTTTTTAAATAACCACTGCAGCCATTTTCCTTAACCACTCCCCCCCCCCCCCGCAGCCATTTTCCTTAGCCCTTGCTGCAGCCATTTTCTTTAACCCCCCCTACAGCCATTTTCCTTACCTCCCACCCTGCATCCATCCCCCCTGCAGCTATTTTCCTTACCTCCACTCTGTAGCTATACCCCCCCGTCACATCAAAACCCCCCCAGTCACATATATCAGCCCCCCTCCTTCACACATATCAACCTCCCTCCCTATAGATTTTCATGGCAGCCCCCCCCCTCCCACTCTATAGATTTGTATGACAGTCCCCCCTCTCCCTCCCTATAGATATTCAGGGCAGTTCCCCCCCCCTCCCTATAGATATGCAGGGCAGTTCCCCCCCCTCCCTATAGATATGCAGGGCAGTTCCCTCCCTCCCTATAGATATACAGGGCAGTTCCCTCCCTCCCTATAGATATGCAGGGCAGTTCCCCGCCCCCTCTCCCTATAGATATGCAGGACAGTCCCGTCCCCCCCCTCCCCTCCATATAGATATGCAGGGCAGTTTCCCCCCCACCTCCCTATAGATATGCAGGGCAGTTTCCCCCCCCCCTCCCTATAGATATGCAGGGCAGTTTCCCCCCCCTCCCTATAGATATGCAGGGCAGTTTCCCCCCCCCTCCCTATAGATATGCAGGGCAGTTTCCCCCCTCCCTATAGATATGCAGGGCAGTTTCCCCCTTTCACTTACCTGTAGTTGTGCCAGCGTCGCTCCTCCCTCCTCAGATCAGCAGACAGGAAGCGAAGACATCCTGCTTCCTGTCTGCTGCACAGCAACAGGCAGCCTAGCGATTGGCTGCCTGTTGCTAACCACTGACCATCAATGCTTTTGATCGTGGAGCACCAGACCCCCCTCCCCCGACTCGCGGCACCCCCCCTTCCTCCTGCACGAGTTGCGGGGAGGGGCCGAATTTTTTATTTATTTTTAAATTGCTCCTGTCCCCCCTAGCTGGGCCCCCCGAGAGCCGCTAGGCCCTAGGCAGGTGCCTAGGTTGCCTAGCGGTAAATCCGGCCCTGAGCAGAAGCGCCATTTCTACCTGTCATCTCTGCAGTTGCTGGCTTCTTCCTTCTGTCCTGCTCTCATCCGGTGCAGTCTTTCTGTACATTGTCGCAAGTAATAACTATAGTACACTCTGTATACTTGTTTAGTCACTGGTATTTGGTATGCAAATTTTGACTACTGTTGGTCTATTTTATATAGAGTCAGGGTTAACTCTAAAACTTTCAGTGTAGTTAAGTCCCTTTTAGCCCTAATATAATGCTTATTGTACTTCAGTGAGTTGTTATAGTAAGTGGGATCTTGTAATAATTGTATATAATAAGGAGCCATATTTGCATAGATATATATCTATATCTGCGAGGATATCATATTTTTAGAACCGAAGTTCACTACATTACCCGTCCCCCTTTAGGTTTAGAATACACACACACAAGGAGGAGAATGAAGGATACAACATTTTTTTTTTTTTTTTTTTTTTTACAGTAAAATAACAGAATATAAAACTGCACACTTTATCTGACATGGAAATATGGGACCCCTATCTCATCTTTTGGATAGGATAATCTTTAGGATTAACTTGGCTAAAATTAACATATTACCTAGATTTTTGTATCATTTTCAAGCGTTGCCCATTCGTATCACCCACCTATGTGAATTTTATATGGAGCAAAATACACCCCTTGTCCTGCAGAGGTCGACACGAGACGGAATCCTTAGAGTTCTCAATTGTAAGCATTCCTGTTAGAGGCATAACTCGACCAATGTATCTTATGGAACACTCCTGGTTCAACTAGATTCTGGACCTTGTTTGAGGAGGAGAACTTGGACGTCTCTTCCGTCTCCCCTCTTCATGTGCTCTCCTGTGGCTCCCCCGGATTAGCCGTCCGCAGTTTACTACTTGTCACCCAGTTGTGCCTCTGGGACCGAGCACACAAGAAATATAAATTGACTCCAAACCCCAATCCAATTATTCCACTATTTGAAAATCTTAAATTTCCATCTGACCATATCTCAACATTATTTGAACTTTGGAAGAAGGCTGGTCTTCTGTATCTTAATGATATCACTAAAGACCTATACTTCCTTTCATTTGATGACTTGATTTGATATGTATTTCTTTCAATACCTGCAATTACGGAACTTCCATTACATTAATAAGTCATCTTTATGTATCAGACAACTGATCTTTTTTGAATCACTTTCCCTAAGGCAGTCTTCAATACTAAAGGTCTCATATTCATACTATAAAGATATAAAGATTCACATGAGGGTGTGGGAGGAGGACCTGGCGGAGACAATGAATGGAGAGAATTGGGAAATAAGCATGAGGAAATAAGAGCTAACACTGCCTCCAGCTCTATCTGTGTGAAAATAAAATAAAATGCATATAAGCTTATATTGGTGGTACTTAGATCCTGCTAATTTTCATAAAATTTTCTGACTTGTTTAGCAGATGCTGGAGGAGCTCTGCAATGGACGAACCTTCCTCCACATATGGTGGCAATGCCCCAAGCTAATCCCATTCTGGCTGGAACACCAAAACTTTGCATCCCAAATATTGCAAATCAACATCTCCCTCTCCCCCCAGGTTTTCCTCCTACCACTTGGGATGTCAAATAGCCACTGATTGCAAACCGCCCCATGCCCTGAAGCTACAAATGATTAATTATAGAATCTGGTATACATATAAAACAAAATATATGACCAGTATTCTTCGCAATACGTCTAAATTGTTTACTAAAGTATGGGCACCATGGGCTTCCTACTTCCATATCCAAAATCCCTTCTTAACATAACTATTTAATCTTTTAGTCCTGATCGTCCTGGTTCCTACCTCCTGCCTCTTCCCTCACCCCTTCCCTTTCTCTTTCTTCTCTTTTTTTGTTCTCTATCTGTTATTCCTTTCTTCATAGCAACACGCCACACTGCCTCTTAACTATTCTCATTTGTTAATTCTTTCCCCTGTTTTCTATTTCTTCCTTCCGTTGAAAAAATAGTTCAGCACCTACTACTGCTGACCTTCTAGTTGCAAGTTCAATGCCATGTCTGTGTTCCCTCATTCTTACTTGCTACAAATATTATTTATAACTTATTACTCTGTATTTGAATGCTTATATGTTTATTGTTTTTTTTATAGCATAATTGTACCTGCTGAGCTTTGAATAAATAAAGTTGTTAAAATTAAAACCAAAAAAATGTACATTTTAAACAATAGGTCAGCTGATTACCAGTGTCAATAGGATTCTCAGCAAGGTTCCCCACCCACCTTAGTTGCGCATTAGATCCACAGGCAAAAGAGTCTGTCAAAAGAAGGTCTATGAAGTCTTGGTATTTTCTGTTGCCTGCCACTTGGGCAACTCTCCACCAGCGTGGTGGAGCTCTGGGAATCAGTCTCCCAATTCGTGTAGGCGCTCCAATCTACCCAGGACCTGGCAAGTATTTCCTGAAGGTGATGACCGGTCCCAAGAAGGAGAAATAGCCTGCTTCCTCAGCTACAGGATAGTGATTTTCACAGAGTCTGCTGAGAGAGAAGAGAAACACCAGTTAGTCCCACATCTTCTCTCTCGAGTGCTCGCACTCACTCTCTCATTTTCTTGTTTTTTCTCTCCCTCTCGTTTTCTCCATCTCTCTCGTTTTCTCCCTCTCTCTTTTTCTCTCTGTCTCTCTCTCTCATCTTCCTCAGTGCAGATGCCATTTTCCCTGCTTTTCTGACGTTTCTCTTCTGCTGTGCTCCTTCATCTGGTATTGTTTGCTCACAAGATAGGCTGTAGCACTATACTTGTTTGCTGCTTAGTTTCAGCAATACGTGTGAGTCTGTACCTATAGTGAACAGAGTGTTTGTATTACGATACAGCATCAGGCTTAACTAAAATATTAGGATTTGTTTACTTGGTGGGGTGTTATATTGTTTTTTATTTTTTCTGTCTTCCTTTGGGGGACACCGGAGACATTGGGGTGTAGAGTAGGGACAGGGCGAACTGGCACTTTAAACTTCTGTTTAACTAAGCCCTAGCTCCTCCCCCTCTATACCCCACCTCCTGTCCAGCCTCAGTCTAGTTTAAGTGCCCGCCGAAAGGGCTGTGTCTGGGCTGCTCAGCAGCCTTCTTCTGTTACTTTTATTATTTTATGGCAGGAATCTGCAGTATGCAGCGTGCGGCAAGCGCTTTATGGAGGTAGAGGATCGGAGGAGGTGCTGTGAGAGGTGCCTCTCTTGCCAGCCTCCCTCTCCCAAAGTTTTTATACCCTCCTAGGAGCCGGGCACAGTTGCCGCAGGCTGTGTCCGTCCTCCTGATCTGACAGATAGACTGCAGACACTGCGTGAGGAGGGGTGGCAGAAGGTAAGTGAAACCCTTTCCCAGTACAGTGCTGAGAGAGAGGGCTAGAAAATCGAGTGTGTCCCTGAGCAGGCTGCTTCTTACTAGGAGCAGTCATATGAGAAAAAAAAAAAAAGAGATTCTATTTTTAGCTCAGGAGACAGGGTCAGGCAAGGGTCACTAAGATAATGAAGCCCTGCTAGGCACTAGATTGTTGAATGTTACCAATTCAGTGTTGGGCCTTGGAGGGAGTGGTGTTTCTTCTAATTACACTTCCTCCATGGTAGTCTCTCACTATTATGTGTGCAGACACCAGAATAAACAGCTATTTTATAGCTCCCCTTTTCTGTCCTGAGTCCTGATAGAAAGGTTTGGGTATTGTTATTTTCAAAAGTTTATTACTTTTAATCTGTGGGGTTTTAATGGCTGTATTGCAGGCTCATTTTCTGTTCAGTTTTGTGGGCTGCTTGTTATTTATATTGTGTTTAATTACACTGTTTTGTTTGTGTTTTGTCCCATCTGTTAACATGTCAGAAGGGGAAAAACCATGCGTGGTAAAGCTGGTGTTACATCAATGTTGAGTTTCACCTAGGCTGTCTGTCACGTTAAGTTACCATCATGTCAGTCAGGCACGCAGGCTCTGTGCGCAGCCTGCCGGCTTTCAAAGAGCATACCGTGTAATACAGCAGTTGCTGCTTTACATACGGCAACACATGCCTGGGTTGGTCTCTCTCCAATACAGTGACTGAACTTGCTTAGTTGGTGCTGTCACAGACTCTGGTCACTCCATCTTCTGATTCTGCTTGCACTGTATCAACTGACATGAGTTCTAGTTCGCTAAGTCAAGGTTCAACTGTTTCTCCCTGGCGGAGTGTGTACAGTCTGCTTGGGTACAGGGAATTGCTTCCTCTGTACAGGGTTTGGTTTAAGTTTTTTTCTCTTAGAGATGATGTTACAATCTGCGGCGCCGTCTTCCTCACGTAAGCGTAGGAGGATGGCACCACAACTTCAGGAAAATAAGCTAGATTTGACTGTAGTTTCCAGAATGAAGGTAATTTAGCGGTGAATTCTGACATGGTTCCTCGGTTGTGGAGGAGATTCATTCGGTTCGTCAGAGTGTGGAGGAATTAATACAAGCTGTGTGTCAGGTACTTCGCTTTCATAAGTAAGAGGTTCCTCATGTTGCACAGGCTCCTCTTTTTGCACGGAAAAGAAAAAAAAAAATATTTTTCCTGGCTTATTCCTTATTGGAATATTTGTTGTCAGAGCCTTGGACTTCCCCAGATAGCAAGTTCCAAGTATTTCAGTGACTGCAGTCGGTTTATCCTTTTCCTCCTGAAGTTTTTTGCTAAATGGTAGACGCTTCCACGTGTGGATGCTGCAGTTACAAGGTTAGCCAAGGTAACCTACTATTCCTTGTCCTAACATAGCCACTCTTGAGGATGGTAGAGACCATAAGGTTAAGGCCGTCCTTAAGTTCATTTTCGTGGCAGCATATGCCTCTTTCAGGCCTGCTTTGGCATCTGCATGTGTTAACAAAGCAGTAGAACGCTGGTCAAAACACCGTTTTCAAGGTTTGCTGGCAGGCAGGCCTTCCTCTGAACTGCTTCCGTTAGTGGAGCAATTTCAGAGGGCGATAGATTATTTACGAGAGGCAGCTACATACGCGGGACTGATTGGTGCACGTATTTGTGCCTCTGCAGTATTCGTCGTATTCTCTGCCTTAAGTGCTGGAAGGCTGATGGAGAGTCTGAAAAGGTTCTTGAGACCATACCATTTTCTGGGGGTCTTTTGTTTGGACCTCAGCTTGACTCCATTATCAGTCAAGCTACAGGTGGAAAGGGCACTTTTCTCCCAGTTAATGCTCCCAAACAAAGATTATCCAAATTCCAGTCCTTTCAGTCCTCAGGAAGGTTTGCAGGGTTAATACTCCTCAGGCCAATCTTCCACAGGCCAGTCATCCGCACCTAGGGGTGGTTTGCTTCGTGGGCGCCAGGCCTAGTCGGCTTGACGTCCAGCAGCGAAACCTGCAAACAAGCAGTCCGCATGACGGACATTTTGCTCCTCCGCTGTCGCCAGTGGTGTGAGCTCTTCTTTTTTTGTTCAGGGATCAGTGGTTGCAGTCTACTACCGATGTCTGGGCTTGGGTGTAGTGGATTGAGGATACAAGATCGATCTGCTCGGTCTTTCTCCCAGACAGTGTTTGCCATAGGGCTTCCCACTTTTCCACGAAAGCGACTGGTTTTACCAGAAACGATTCTATCCCTCCTTTATTCCAGGATGATGATTCGGGTGCCAGATTCTCAAAGAGGTTTGGGTTTTTCTTACAACCTTTTTCTCGTACTAAAACCAAAGGGCTTATTCAGACAAATTCTTACTCTGAAAATGTTTCAACACCCATGTCACAGTGCCCAGGTTCAAGACCGAGTCTTTAAGCTCGATCATTCACGGCATGGAACTAGGAAAATTCATAGGGATTCTACACATCAAAAATGCCTATCTAGAGGGGTCATCAGTCCCTTTTTGAGGTTTGCGGTTCGGTCACAGCACTAACAATTTCAGGCTCTTCCCTTTGGTCTGGCCACGACCCCACGTATCTTCACAGAGATCATGCCGGTCGTGGCTGCTCTGCTAAGGTCCAAGAGGATTACAATCATCCCTTGTCTGAACGATCTTCTTTTAATGACAGAGTCTCCAAAGGTGCTGTAGGCGACATATCCAAGTAGTAATCCAGACTCTACAGTTTCACGGTTGGATTCTCAACTTCAAAAAGTCCAAGTTGCTCCCATCTCAGCAAATCATCTTTTTGAGTATTTTTATTTCACATCCGTCAAAACGGGTGTTCTTACCAACCAAGACAGGATTCTAGCCTTGTAGAACAGGGTAAGATCTTGGTTGGCGGCAAGGTAGCCTTCGGTACAATTCGCCACAAGCGTTTTTGGCAACATGGTATCGACTTTCTAGCCGGCCCAGTTTGCTCAGTTTCATGCACGGCAGTCCCATTTGGATCTTCTGTTGCAATGCAACAAATACCATCTGAATCTGGCGGCCCAGGTATTTCACCTGTCTCCGCAGACCAGTTAGTTGTTTTTTTTGGTGGTTATATAAACAGATTCTCGCCGGGGGACGCAATTTATCAATTTAAAATTGGACTTTAATCACAAAGGATGCCAGCCTTCGAGATTACAAGCCTTCTGTCTTCTTGCTCGGTTTCAGGGTTTTTGTACTCAAAAGGAATCAAAGCTTCCAATCAATGTCTTTGAACTGTGAGCAGTCTTCATGCTCTTATAAGCGTACAACACTTGCTGCAGGGAAGACCAGTGAAGATTTGGTCAGACCATGCCACATCAGTGGCATACCTCAATCATCAGAGCGGTACCAAAAGTCCCTTGGCCATGCGGAAATTGTCCCTTCATCCTAAGGTGTTTTGTCAGTTGGTGGAATGGTGGGGTCACCCGAATATCGACATGGTGACATCTCGGATGAACCACAAGGTTCTCCTCTTCTGCTCCCGTGCAAGAGATCCTATGGCTGTTGCAGTAGACGCCATGTCTGTCCCTTGGAGGTATTGCTTAGTGTACCTTTTTCCACCGGTAGCCATGCTTCCAAGGGTGTCAAGAAAGGTAAAGAGAGAGTGTGTTCCAGTTCTTCTGATAACGCCGGATTGGCCGCAGAGGGCCTGGCGGTTGCCGCTACGCCCAGATCTATTAACTCAAGATCCCTTTTTGTCATCTACGTTTGCATCATCTGGCTTTAACGGTGTGACTGTTGAAGCTATGATCCTAAGCGCTAAGGTGTTTACGAACTTGTGGTGCAAACCATGCTTTGTGCTCGGAATCCAGCCTCTGCAAAGATTTCTCATCGAGTCTGGAAAACTTTTATTGACTGGTGTATAAAGAAGGGATATCCTACTTCTTAGGTTCTTGCAGGAGGGGTTGGATGCAGGTTTGCGCCTTAGTTCTTTTTAAGCTCAGGTGTCAGCTTTTTCTGCCTTCTTTCAAAGAAAACTTGCTGTCATTCCTTATGTGCACATTTTCATTCAGGGCGTTCTTCATGTACAACCTCCATATGTTCTTCCGGTACCACCATGGGATTTGAATTTGGTGTTGAATGCTTTACGGCATCCGCCTTTTTGAACCTTTGAATACAGTGGAATTCAAATTTTTATCCTAGAAAACGATTTTGCCCATTGCTACGGCACGCACAGTTTTTAGAGCTTGCTGCTTTATCCTACAAGTGTCCTCTTCTTGTTTTTCATAAAAACAGGGCAGTTCTTCGAAACAGGACCTCTTTTTTTCCTACGGTTGTGTCTGTTTTTTATCTAAATCAACACATTGTCATTCCGGTCCTGAATGATTTTATGTATTCAGTTTAATGATATTTCTATTGGTTTTCTCAATGTTGTCCGAGTCTTCCGAATTTATATGCAGAGGTCTCAGAAGATGCGCAAGACTGACGATCTTTTGAGTCTCTATCATGCTCACAAAAGAGGCTGGCTAGCTTTTAAAGTATTTATTGCTAGGTGGATTACAGCTGTTATTCGTCAAGCTTATAGTAAGGCTGGGGAGCCTGTCCCAGATAATCTATGCAAGCACTCTACAAGGTCTCTTAAGTGCTTCCTGTGCGGCCCGCTATGGTGCTTCCAGCTGTGTAAGGCGGCTACGTGGTAGTCTGTACACACATTCACTAACTTTTACAAGTTCAATGTGTTTGCATCCAAGAATGCAAGTTTTAGAAGAAAGGTGTTTCGTGCCATTTCTTCTGAGCGTTCCCTCCCGTAGGGCAGCTTTGGGATGTCCCCAATGTCCTCGGTGTCCCCCAAGGAAGACAGAGAAAATGGGATTTTTATACTTGCGTAAAATCCGTTTCTCTTAGTCCATTGGGGGACAGCGGGCGCCCACCCTTAACGCTCTAGTTTCTCCTACAGTTTGACATGTAGTCTTGTTGGTAAGAGAATGTTGTTGTTTGTTAATTTTATTCTCTTTTCCTGTTTCTCTCTATCTCCGCTTTCCGTGGGCTTGGTTAAACATAAACTGAGGCTGGACAGGAGGTGGGGTATAGAGGGGGAGGAGCTAGGGCTTAGTTAAACAGAAGTTTAAAGTGCCAGTTCACCCTGTCCCTACTCTATACCCCAATGTATAAGTATAAAAATCCCATTTTCTCTGTGTTTGTGTATTTCACTACTATGTCTGAAAAAGGGACTTCCAAGACTAAAGGTTCAGATGGAAAATCTGTGCAACTCTATACTTTGTTATTCTAAGTTAACTTTTGGACCGTATGACCTGAATGCCCTGTGTGCATGTGGTGAGTGCCATGATCAGCTCTCTTCTGCTGCTGCATCTACGGCCATGTAGGAACCAACTAGATGTAAGTCACTGGTGACAGCCTTAGCTAAGCTCTCCAAGTAATGTCTCAGACCACAGAGGTAGGTGAAACATTTCCTTCTCAAAACTCAACATACATCTAGTGCCGACCACTAGTGGGCTTACTACGAAGAGTTGTGGCTGGCATTAACTTTAGCCAAATCTGCAGGTTTGGCTAGGGCTGTATCCTTAATGGAACATTTCCTTAGCCCTCCTCATAGGAAAATAGGCAAGCAACCTATTCCGGAAACAATTCATGCCATTGTTTCTCTGAGAGATAAATTAACCTGAACATTTATTTTCTAACTGCAGGTTAAATTTATTTTACCTTTTTACACCTTCGTATCGGAAGAATCTATTAAAGAGGAGAATTTTCACAGGGTATCTTCCCATTGCCCACCTATCTAGAACCACTGCTATACCGGTGAGGGAGGAGCCTCACTCCGGGACAGTATGGATAAGAAGTGTGATTTTATCCTTAGAGCTCCTTTGTACCCATCAACATTTGTAAACCGAAACAGCCAAGATTTTGTTCCTTTTTTTTCCTATGGGAGGACCAGAGCAGTATCCACAAGATGGAGTCGTTGTTAAAGGCACGATCAGATTCTGCCCTTTGACAGCTTATGCAGCTGACTATACAGATTCTGGAGAGTAACTGTTGTATTCATCAATCTTCCCAAGACTTTTGTCAGTTGTGTTTTAGAAGGTATTACTATTAAGTGATTACATTCTGAAAAAGTCTTTTCTCTATCTGGGAGCATAGGATAATCACTTTGTCCATGACCACACATTAGTCGCTCACATGGTGGTTGATGAGAATCAATCTACTTAAAGGTCAGTCATTCCAGACCAGGGTGTGGATTTTAGTCCCCATGACGCCAGTTTGTCCAGGTGAAGGACGGTTTTACGTCCTCTTTGGAGTCCAGACACCCAGGGCTCACCACGATCCCTTTATTGCCCATCAGTTGAGTTAACAGCAATCTACAGGGCGCTCTTACAGGGTCCAGTGGTCCTAACCAGTAGGACCCTTACGGTCCACTCGGGCAATGCAACAGTGGTAGCCTACCTGAACCATCTGGGGCATACACGCAGTGCTGTGGCCATGACGAAGATTGCACGTTTCATGTCCTGGACAGAACACCATGTTCCAGTGATATTGGCCAGGAGTGGAGAACTGCGAGACGGATTACCTCAGCCAAAAAAGGATCTATCCTGGAGAATGGACCCTTCACATTAGAGCTGTTTGCTAAGCTGGTTCAGAGATAGATCTTGGGACATTGCATCTGAACTTCATAGTTCCTCAATTTTGAGCTAAGTCCAAAGACCATAGGGCGAGCTGCATGGATGACATGCCAGTCCAGTGGAAGTTTCACCTGGTGTTTCTGTTCCCGCTTATTCCCATGTTCCATTGGGTGTTTAAGAAGCTAAAAATAGAACGTTCGCCATTCTGGTGGCTCCGGATTGGCTACGCAGGTCATGATCCTACGACATATTAGGGTTGGCCGTAGGTCCACCGTTGCCGGTTGCCTCTTTATTCAATTCTTCTGGTCCATGCTCCTCTTTGGTGCTACTCTTTAAGTCGTCTGGCTTTAATGGCATAACTACTGAAACCGTGATTCCTCAGGTCTGGGTATTTTTCCCACTGGGTTGTGTTGACAATGATTAAGCGTGGAAACCATTATCCTTTACAAATTACTCATTTCCTTTCAGCACAAGTTAGCATTTTTCAGAGATGTCCAGGCTTTCTTTCAAGGGGTTTTACATGTTCAATCCTCCTTTGTACATTCTGTAGAACCGCGGGATCTCCATGTAGTTCTTGGGGTGCTTACTCGAGAGCCCTTTGTATCAGTTGAGCTCCACTTTGTCACCTGGAAAGCTGTGTTTTTACTCACCATTATTTTGGCTCGTCATGTGTCTGTCGTGCTGGAACATCCCTTTTCTGTTTTTTCTTTGTGTCTTAAAAGTGCTTCGCACAAAGCCCTCTTATGTCCTAAGGGGTTTCCTCTGTTTCACTTGCACAAGGAGACTGTTGTAACAACTTTTTGTACTACGTCTCTGTCTTCTGATGCTGCTTTGCAACTTCTGGGTGTGGACTGTACGGATTTCGTTCATCAGACCACTAATCTTTTCATTCAGTAGGATGCACACAAACGAGATTGGCTGGCATCTAAGCAATCATTGCTCTTTGGATAACAACCACTGTTTGATTAGGGTCCTTAAGTTGGCTAGAGCTATGCCGGTTGGATTGAAGCCACATTGAACCAGGGCAGTTGGTGCTTCCTAGGTGGCACATCATGCTTTGGCCACACAGTTGTGCCAGGCAAATAAGTGGTTGTGTGTCCACACTTTTTCCTGTTTCTACAAGTTGTAGGGTTTTGCATCCCGGGTTGCAGAATTTGGGTGCAGGGTCTTCCACACAGCTATTTCAGAGCAATTCCACCCTTAGAGGCTAGCTTTGGAATGTCCCCATTGCCATAGTGTCCCCCAATGGCAGGAAAGAGAAAATAGGATTTTTGTACTAATTATAAACTCCATTCCTCTTAAGTCATTTGTTGGACACTGTGCCCCTCCATTTGCTCTATTTGTTTGGTAGCTTGGTTTTTGTTTACGTTCTAGGTATTCTGTCACGCCTTGTTAGACTTTGTTATAAAACTTAAGATGGCTCCACATTGGAGGGGTAAAATAAATAGAAGGTTCACATACAGATAATGAGGCAAATACAAATCCCTAACCTGAATAGTAAGCAGGAGACACCAGAGAAAACACGCAATAGAACCTAGCCACATCATGTGCAATTATTCTGCCCTTCTACTCCACGGGAGGTTTCTGTCCTCGCCTTAGGACGTTACGGTTTGACAGTCAAACTCCCCACCTGCCACTGTCCTCAGAGCGGGTAGGGGATGAGATACCCTTCAACGGTTTGAGATTTATAGTGCCCTGACTTCATTTCCACTCATTATACACCTTACAATCCCCCCGTTATCCCCCAATAGAGGATAGAGTAATGGAATTTACGGTGTGTAACAAAAATCCTCTTAGGCAAATGTATTCTGATACTTTTTTATAGGGTTTTAAATATGTAACTTTTATTTAAAATTTGTCTACATATTTGAAAAAATATGCAATGTTTTCTATTTCTTCTAATTCTTATGTATCTTTCATCCAATTGCAGAGCACTGGAGTGTGGTGTAGGAATTTCAAAGTGCTTAAGCTCCCTCTTAAAATCACAAGCTTTGGCTGCCGGGGACTCTTTTAGTCTTTTCGAAGTGCCCTCTGGAACAGGGCGCTTAGTTAATGACTTCTATATTTAAATTTAAACTTTTATTGTGCCCTGTGAGATCTCCTCTCTGGCACTGGCACCCGCCGACTGTCATGAGCTGACAGAGGAGGCCTGCCGCTCTCTACATGGTATCACCTCTGGGGAAAACCCAGTTACTGCAGCCACAGGTAGTGACTGGGATCCCCTGTGCCAGCCGTGATCAATGGGTGGGGGGGGAGGCTCAGGCAGAAACAATACACACAAGGCACAGAGATGTCTGTTTTGCAGGTACACATCCAGCTAAGTCTCACCTTTAGTTGTCCAGTCAATGCCTCACTGTGCCCAGTTACTCCATTGGTGGTTGAGGGGTGACAACAACAATAAGGGTTGACCATTCTACATTTGTGACTAGACACTAGTGACCACAGACACAAGCTTTCAAGTCTGGTGCGGCAGTCATTTTTCATTACCGTTTTCAGGGCCTTTCAATTCTGGAGGAGTGAAAACTCCTAATAAATGTGCTGAAGCTCAGAGCAAATTGCAATGCTCTGGCCAGAGCTCATCCCTGTTCCTACGAGGAAGGGCAGTAAAAAGCCAAGGCGATGACTTAAATAAAGCCTCAGGGAGGCATCAAAGGTGGAACGAAACGTGCCGGCCATTGAGGAGTTGTTCATCCAAGGGGTAGAGAACTGGGAAGCCAACTTCTTCAGGCAAACCATTCATTCCTGGTCCCTTCATCAGATGTCTTCCAGAACCTGGTGAGTTGGACAGGTGAGGTTAACCAGATGCTGGCATGATGGCATCTCAGTTGAACCACAAGGTGGCGCATTGCTGTTACCGGCCAAGGAACCCACAGGCATTGTTGGTAGATGCCATATCCATATGCTGGGACTTTCACCTAATTTACCTGTTCCCTCTGGTAGCAATGCTTCTGTAAGTGCACATGAAGGTAAAAGAGAGCTCGGGTGATTCTGGTAGCTGCAGACTGTCAGAGAAGTTGTGGCACATGGACCTTGTCAATATGGCACAAGCCCTCTGTGGCATCTCGCTCTAAGACCAGACCTGCTAATTGAGGGTCCTTTTCTGCAGTAGAGTTTACCTCAGCTGACTTTAATGGCTTGGCTGTTAAAGCCATAATCCTTAAGGCCAAAGGCTTTGGTTGTAGCGTGGTTCAGACTATGCTTAATGGTCTGAAAAACCTACATCTTTTAGTGCGAACAGAAGGTGTTCTCTATTTCTTCTTTCCTTTTGGTATGTTTTCTTTTTTCCCTGTAGGAGGGTCTGGATGGTGACTTGAGCCTTAGCTCCTTGAAAGTCCAGGTGTCTGCATTATTGGTTTTTCCTTCAGAGAAAACTATCACTTTTACTGGAAATGCAGACCTTAGAGGGAGTGATTTTTATTTTTGCAGTCACCATACATTCTCCTTGAGATCTTAATCTGGCGCTGAAAGACTTGTGGAAACCTCCTTTCCAACCTTTGAATATGGTGGTGTTAAGGTTCATGACGTCTACCTTCCCCTAGGATATCTCCACATTTAGGTGAGATTTAGAGCTGAAAGGTTCTGTTTTATGTCTTTTATGTCATGAAGACAGGCCTGTCCTTTTGTCTAAACCTTCCTTTCAGCTTAAGGTCATTTTCAAGTTACATCTGAATCAGGACATTGTGATTACAGCCTTAGATCAGGGAATGTATTCAAATGAAGAGTGGTCAGGCGCAGGAGGGATGACCACGTTGTCCTCAATGATGCCAACAAAAGTGACTGCCCAGCCTTTAAGCCCACCATTGCCAGGTGGATTACTTTGGTAATTTGCCAGCCTCACATTGGGGCATGTAAACCTGTGCCCAAAAATGTGCCAGCACATCCTACCAGATCTATAGGTGCTTCCTTGGTGGCACGGCATGGGGCCTTGGCTGAGCAGATTTGTTGGGTAGCAGTCTGGTCTTTAGTACATACTTTCACTAAATTCTACCAATTCAACATTTTTGCAGTTTTGGGCATAACGTACTGAGCTTTGAAATTTTTCTGAGCGTACCCTCTCTTAGGGGGACAGCTTTGGAACATAACCAGCATTTCCAGTGTTCCCCTTCATATGAGAAAAAGGTATTTTTATACATGTTTTCAATCCTTTTCTCTGGGTCCAATAAGGAACATTGTACAGTCCACAGTTTATGGTCTTTGTTCAGTTCTTGTTCTGTACTATTCTCATTGTTAAGGTTCTCCTTCCGGTTGTTTTTTTTTTAGAGAACCTTGTTCACTCACTCACTCTCTGTGCTCAAGCTCCTATACTGCACTCTATACCCCCATTGTTTCCAGTGTCCCCCATTGGACTCGGAGAGAAGATTTTAAAACATGTTTTTTCATTCACATTTTTACAGGTGTTGGGAGGTCACTGTAGGTTTCCCAGACTAAAAATATTGAACAGTTCAATGCATCCAAATGCTAGTATAAACACCAATGAGTGTAGTGACATTGGAAACAATAGGTTTCATTTTCAGAAATGCTGAACACCTTGTACTAGCATTAAAAATTCTAATAAAATGCATGGAGTATTGTATCTCCTGCACTTGTTCCCTTCCTCTGACTGCCTTTCTGTCAGCCATCTGTTTACCCTCCCTTTAGATTGTAAACTCTTATGAGCAGGGCCCTCTTCCCTTCTGTCTCTCTACCTACTCTTCTGCTCCAACTTCACTATAATTGCCTGGAGCCTCTGAAGTCATGGTATTACTTGTTTATTGTTCTGTCTGTTTTCCCTTTATTTTCCACTGTATGTATTGTGTATGGCGCTGCAGAAATCTTGTGGTGCCATATAAATAAAAGATAATAATTGAGTATGACTCAAATATGAAAAATGGCTATGTAAAATTATAAATAATTATGATGTTAGTAGTAAAAATTGGATATCAAAATACATATTTAGTATAATGATCAGTATAGGCAGATTTAGAAAACATAGGAAAGTATGGTATTAAACGGATATGAGCTATCTGGTTTCACCTTGTAAGCCTTGTCTGAAAATGCTCCGTTATATGCCAAAAAATTGGTTTATATATTCAGTCCCTGTGGAGCAAACAAATTCAAATTCTATATCCACTTACTTTCTTTATTGGGTGTGGACTCTATACTATTACCGTGTCTATAATAATTTATATTTTCATATCACCATTATTCTTTTATTGTCCTTAGAGGTGCCAGAGATGTGATGAGATCTGATACTTTCAATAGGATGCCCTATACATGGAAAAGCTCTATAAAAACAATTTCATTCAATGTAAAAAATGTTTAACTAAACAGGAAGATATCTTGAAAAGAATTATTAGTATTCTTATAGATTTGTAAGGCGCCATAGTGCTCCACAGCACCTTACAGAAGGGAAACAGTACATGCATAAAACAGGGACATACAAGGTAGACAGAATAAACACTGACAAGAAAACAAATTATATAATTAGATAGCTTACATTCTAAGTGTAAACAAGAGGAGCAAATGTGATCCAGAGTGGAGATTGGGACAGTTGTGAGGGTGCATTAGGGTGAATAGTGGTATCTCGGGGATAAGGTCACCTCTAAAAAAAGAGATGGTTTTTAAAGCATCGTAAAATTTGAAGACTGTGGGAACGTCTGATTGAGCGTGGTATGGAATTCCTATAAATGGGAAGCAACACGGGAGAAGTCTTGTAGAATTTGTTTAATATTTGTTAAATTAGAAAACTATATATTTTAAACAAAAGTTTTAAAGCGATAACATAGCACTGTACAATTGAAACAGAAAAGCTTATTGGAGAATTTTTACACTTACAAAAGTAAAATCTAGATGGTCCTGTTTATAAGAGCTTATTGAAAGCATTGCTGTATGTGTTGTACATACATATGAGTTGTAATAGCAAATGATTCCCATAAACTGCAGAGGCATCAGAAAATAAAACGCCAGTGCTTAACTATGTCCTTCATGTTATTATGTTGGATATGTTTACATATTATTTGTCAATATTTTAATGTGATTTATGTAAAAGAAACACACATTTTCTTCATATTAATGATTTAAAATCTGTTTGACCAAGTTTCAGTATCATACACAGTTTCATTGTTATCTCACGTTTTACAGGTTTCTCCAGTCATTATAAACACAGTGATCACAATCACATCAGCACTGTCGTCTCCTAGTAAAGAATTAATAAGCGAAGTGACAAGTCCAGTTCCACCAGATCTATGGAAAAAGAAAGATGTGAAAGATTTGAAACTGTGGTTTCTTGAAGAGGAAAAAGAAAATGAAAACAAAGCTGGTGAATTTGACAAGATGGTCCTAACAGGAGAGACATTCGACTTGAGCATTGAATCAATCATTGTAACTCTGGAAGCTGGGGTTGGCCACAGAACACTACCCATGCTTCTAGCCAAGTCATCATTCAAAGGGAATGTGAAGAACTGGAGTACTCTAATAAATCTTTACTGTCAACTTGAGTTAGAGGTACATACACAATGAGACTTTTAGACTAAATTGTGTAGTTTCAGGAGTTATACGGTTCTAGCCTATATACTATCCCCACTTATTATTTTGTTTAATATCATATTCCCATAAAATGAAATAATTTGAAAATTATGTATTTTTCCCACATCCAGTTGGGGGACATTGGGTATAGAGTAGGTGAGATAGGCATGTGGCCCTTTAAGAAAGTTGTTAGCTGGCCCTAGGTCCTCCCCCTCTATACCTCACTTCCAGCCTAAGCCTCAGTTTAGATTAAATGCCTGTACGTGTATGGGGCTGCTGGCCATGTCTGCGAAAGCAAGAGTGCTACCTCGCCGGTTTCCGCCCATCCCCTTTTCTCCTATTCCTCCATCTGCAATGGCGCTGATGGTTGGTGCAGACACTCTCAGTGTGTCTGCAAACTTGATGCCGTGTCCTGCCGCCAGTTCCTGGGTGACTGTGGCTGTTACTACGGGCGCTGCTGTAGACACTCTGTGTGTCTGCTTGTAGCCAGAGGGATTTGTTGCGCTTCTGCATGGCCGGTTTCAGTGAGCCTCAGCAGCAGCACTCCCGTGGGAGCGGTACAAGACCGCACACTTAAACCTTGTATTATTGTATATAAACGCCAGATAAAATATGTGCTTTTGTGCGTCTATGCATAATCAAAATGCCATTTCTTAGTTTGTCATAAATCAATGATTTCTATATTTTAAAGCCTGGTCACTTTTTTATCTTTAATATAGTTACATATTTTTGTAGACTTAGGTCTGTTCTTTATACTTATGTTGTAATAACAGTCAAAGGGTTGTTTATTGCCTGATATGTGATTATTTTCATATACATATAGTTACTTTTCAATAAGAAACAGTAGGTCTTCCCAGGCACATATCTTCAAAAGTGTTTAATGTAAGAATGAAAGCTATGAGGGTCAGTGTATAACAATGTGAATAACTACACAGGTATAGATGAAATAATGTATTCTAGTCCGCATTTAGTAAATCATATATCAGAATTTTCATGGTAAGCCAAGAAGAGTTCCTTGATTTGCAGCAACACTGTCTTGAATAGAGAGCGTGGTTATCCACTCCTTGATAGTTAGTTTTACTTGGAAATAATCCTAGGTCAGCTGATTTCTCTATATATACAAATAAAAAATGCAGAATATTGTTGGCTTGCAAAGATCCTCTTGCTAATGTCTGCAGCAACAGCATCTCTCTTCCAATAGCTGCCGGCAGCCATTAAACAAAACTAAAAAAACCTCAGCTGTTCCTGAATCTGCATTTATTATGAGGCTGCACCAACTGAGCAAGTTCAGCCACAGTATTGGAAAGAGACCGAGCCCAGGCAGGTTCCGCCGTATCTGTACCAGCAGCTGCTGTTTCACACGGTGTGCTCTCTGAAGACTGACAGGCTGTGCACAGAGCCTGCGCGCCTGACTGTCCAGATGGTAACTTAACATTACAGGCAGCACAGATGAAACTCAACATAGAAGTAACACCAGCCTTAACACGCATGGATTTTTCCTTATCGGACATGTTAACAGATGGGAGAAAACAGTGTAATAAACATTGAACAAAACACAGTATAGACGACAAGCAGCACACAAATCTAAACCAGAAACTGAGCCTGCAATGCAGCCAAACAGCCTCTCTGAGGCCTGCTTTGGCGTCGGCGTGGGTGAACAAGGCTGTAGAATGCTGGTCAGAACAGCTGTCTGAAGGTTTGTTGGCAGGCAGGCTGTCCTCTGAACTGCTTCCATTAGTGGAGCAGATTCAGAAGGCGATAGATTATTTAGGCAAAGTGGCTATGGATGCAGGACTGTTTGGGGTACGGATCTCTGCTTCTGCTGTTTCGGGTCGTCAAACTCTCTGGCTTAAGTCCTGGGAGGCTGATGTTGAGTCTAAAAAGGCTCTTGAGACCATACCTTTTTCCGGGGGTGTTTTGTTTGGCCCTCAGCTTGACTCCATTATCAGTTAAGCAATGGGTGGGAAGAGCACTTTTCTTTCTGTTAATGCTCCCAACAAAGAATGTCCAGGTTCCGGTCCTTTTGGTCCTCTGGCAGGTTTCGGTGTCAATATTGTCAGAGTGCCCAGGTTCAAGATGGAGTCTCTGCACTCAGTCATTCACAGCATGGAACAGGGAGAGTTCATATGGTGGCTTTAGACATCAAGGATGCCTATCTCCATGTTCTTATCTTGAAGGGTCATCAGTCCCTCTTGAGGTTTGCGGTTCGTTCAGAGCACTTCCAATTTCATGCTCTTCCCTTTTTGTTCCCGGAATAGAAAATTGGGAAGCAGATTTCCAAAGCAGGCAGACTCTGCATCCGGACGAATGATCCCTCCATTCGGAGGTGTTTCGTCAGTTGGTGGAACGGTGGGGTCAGCCGCATGTCGACATGATGGCATCTCGGTTGAACCACAAGGTCCCCCTTTTCTGCTTCCGCACAAGAGATCATAGGGCTGTCGCAGTAGACGCCATGTCTGTCCCTTGAAGGTATCGCTTAGTGTACCTTTTCCCACCGCTAGCCATGCTCCCACGGGTCCTTTTAGTAGCGCCAGATTGGCCGCAGTGGGCCTGGTACACCGACGTGCTCTCCATGGCAGGAGCTCGGGCCTGACGTTTGCTGCTACGCCCAGACCTATTAACTCCAGGTCCCTTTTGTCATCTAGGTTTACAACGTCTGGCTTTAACGGCATGGCTGTTGAAACCATGATCCTGCGAGCTAAGGGTTTTTCCGAACGTGTGGTGCAATCCATGCTTCAGGCTCGTAAACCAGGTTCTGCAAAGATCTATCATAGTCTAGAAGACATATATTGGCTGGTGTAAAGAGCAGGGGTATCCTACTTCTTCTTTTCGCTTGGCCAGATTACTTAGGTTCTTGCAGGACGGGTCGGAGGCAGGTTTGTGCCTTAGTTATCTTAAGGGTTAGGTGTCCGCCCTTTCGGTTTTCTTTCAAAGAGGATTCGCTGTCATACCTGAAGTTCACACTTTCATTAAGGTGTGTGCTCCATGTACAACCTCCATATGGGATTTAAATTTGGTGTTGAATGCTTTACAGCATCAGCCTTTTGATCCCTTGAATACAGTTGAATTCAGATTTCTAACCTGGAAGACGGTCTTCCTTTTGGCCATATCTACGGTTAGAAGAGTTTGAGCTTGCTGCTTTATCTTGCAAGTCTCCTCTTCTTGTTTTTCATGAAGACAGGGCAGTTATTCGAACCAAGCCCTCTTTCCCTTCTAAGGTAGTTTCTAGATTTCATTTAAATCAAGACATTGTCATTCCTGCCCTAACCAATTGTAGGTCATCGGAAATCGATGATTCTATTTGTTATCTCGATGTGGTCCAAGCCTTGCGCATTTATGTGCGAAGGTCTCAGAATGTGCGCAAGACTGAGGATCTTTTGATTCTCTGATGCTCACAAGAGAGGCTGGCTAGCTTCTAAGGTGACTATTGCTAGGTGGATTATGGCTGTTATCCATCAGACTTATAGTGGAGCTGGGGAGCCTGTCCGATATAATCTGCGGACGCACTCTGCAAGGTCTGTAAGTGCTTCCTGGGTGGCCTGCCATGGTGCCTCCAGTGAACAGCTGTGTAGGGCGGCCACGTGGTCTTCTGTACACACATTCACTAGGTTTTACAAGTTTAATGTGTTTGCATCCAAGGATGCAAGTTTTGGAAGGAAGGTGCTTTGTCCCGTTTTCTCTGAACGTTCCCTCCCATGATGCAGCTTTGAGATGTCCCCACTGTCCCCGGTGTCCCCCAAAGGAGGATAGAGAAAATGGGATTTTTTGTTCTTACGTAAAATCCGTTTGTCTTAGTCCATTGCGAGACACCGGGTGCCCACCCTTATCGCTCTGGTTTCTCTTACTGTTTGACATGTTGTCCTGTTTGTTAAGATAATGTTGTTGTTTTGTTATTTTTATTCTGTTTTCTTGTTTTCTCTCTATCTCCGCTTTCTGTGGGCTTGGGTAAACATAAACTGAGGCTAACAGGAAGTCGGGTATAGAGGGGGAGGAGGTAGGGCTTAGTTCAACAGAAGCTTAAAGTGCTAGTTTGCCCTGTCCTATTCTATACCCCAGTGTCCCCCAATGGACTAAGAAAAATGGATTTTACGTAAGTGCAAAAATCCCATTTTTTTTTGGTGTAGTTATACTGTAATATGTGTAAAAAGTGACAGAGCAGTATTTTACTTTTGCTTCTATATTCTGTAGGTACATTACTACAATGAAATGTTTGGAGTGTGGGAGCCACTACTAGAACCATTGGAAATTGAGAGAAGTGATAACTTCCGGCCCTGGAGCCTTGAAGTTAAGGTATATCTGTTACAAAATTATCATATTAGATCATTTTGGCTATATGTAAATGCCATGTCCTTTCTGGTTAGCAAAATGTAGCATCACAGTTTTCTTATCTGATACTTTGTAATTAGTAGTAGACTATATTTGAAATATAAACACACATAGATCAAAGAATACAAAGCATTCAATATACATTTTTGTATTTTCTTTTTAAAAATCATCCTCTCACTCTGACTTGCAATCGACAGAATACTTCTAACATTTGTTCTGCTTTTAATGGGGTGCTCTTTCTGATGAGCATTCGTGATCATAAATGGTATAGGTAGATAGATGGTATAGGTAGATAGTTTCTTAATAAAAGCTTAGCACCACTAGAACAATCTGCGTTAATCAGACTCTCTGGCAAACACACATACTCTTTTTATATCCAGATGAAAGAGGAAATTGAAAATAAACATACCAATAAGTTTGTGAGCCAGTTCCATTTTTGTTGCCTTCCCGGGACTATACTACTTGTACATAGTTGTGGGATAGTATGTATAATGATGAAAAAGCACATTATAGCAAAGTTTATGATCACCTTTTGTTCCATTTATAACCAATAAATTATCAATACCCTATGGTGGGTGTTTGATTCAAAGTTGAAAAATAAAGCGCCTTTCTAAAATATGTAATAATCTCATTGCATTGTAGATGAAAAAGAAATTAAGAAAACAAGTTTGCGAAACAGATGGTGAGGAGGAGAATTACAAGATACCGGAATTTGTCACGGCAATAAACATTTTTTCCAAAGATCAGCTAAATATCACATTGTCTAAATGTGGTATTGTAATGCTCAGTAACCTGGGACAGGTAAGAGACTTGGTAATTGAGCAGGGACATTTATGGACAAGCATTTTTTTCCCCCAGATTCTTTTACGCCACAACTTGTGTTGTGTGTTGTTCTAAAAGCAATTTTCTTAGCGTGTAACAATGATTTGTGTGTGGTGTGTATGGGAGTAATGTCAAATCTTGAAAGTGGGTGTATGGAGCAGAATGGTTTGTTCTTTAATTGCTTAATTGCTACAGTTGACTCATAGGGTAAGATTTAATTCAATTTAAAAAACTGAAAGCTCTTTAAGCACAATTAGATCTCCTACATAGAGTATACTTATATTTCAGTGTGATAATTTCCTTATACGTCTGAAATTAATGCATTTTCCATGGAGGAGTCATTTCATGAGTTTGTATAAAGCAAAGAGAATGTATAATAGTGTGATACTGTAAAATCAAATAGTGCACAGTCTATATATAGACAACACTAAGAAAAGTTCACATCTAATCCAATAGACAATGATCCCACTCTGATTGTTCCCCAAAGTAATGCTACTCACAAGACAGTAGCAAAATGTTAGCCTTGGAAATCTGTCTTTGAATTTCTTCTATAAACACTGCGTTGTAATCACGTTAAATTTGATCTCCAAAGGACGTAATACATATAATAAAACAAAGAGTATCTAGTGTAATATCGTTTAATATATCAAATCGTATAAAAATACATAAAATTTACTCACATGGTTATGGAATTAAAAAGGCATTTAGCCATTTGCTAAGTGTAAACATTACTACCAGAAGTGATGAGGATATACATTGGTATATAAGGATGTATTCACATGGGTCCTGAGATACTGTCACAACTATATGCGTACCTGCTATTGTTGGCGAAACTCTGAGGAAAGTGCGGAATCTAGCGTGCCCCTGGTTTTCACCAGGGACCGCCGCAAGGAGGTATGGACTCCGCTGCAGGAACAAGCAGGTCGCGGTCCTTCCACGAGTCAACAGCGAGATACAGGAGAGGTGTCAGACAGGCCGGGTCAGTAACGTTCAGGAACAGGAGGTACACAAGGATATTCGGAGGGATGGTGAGGCAAGCCGGGTCGGTAACGTTCAGGAAGCGCAGTACAAGAGGAGATCCAAGAAGAGGTGGTCAAACGGTCCGGGTCAGAAAGGTCACAGGCAAACGAGGAACGTCAGGAACAATACTAGAACTGGTAATTACAGGAAACGCTGGAGGCAGGAAGACCTGATACTCTGGCACTGGTAGGAGGGCCAGAAGGTGTTTAAATATTTCAGTGGCCCAATGGGAATCAGCGCTGCAGCGCTGTCATAATTAGCGCCGGAGAGATCAGAGAATAGCGTCCCATTGCCTAGGAACGGGACGCGGTAGAGTGTGCCACGGCCGGAAGTGATGCGTCTGGTTGCTAAGCAACCAGACACACAGTGGGAAAGGAAAAGGCGGCCGTCCCAGAGAGATCGTGGGACGGCGCCTGACAGATACGTCCAAACCACTTTAAATTCCTGACATTTAAGGTGGTATACAGGCAAGGTGTTTATCGCAAAAAAATAATACAGATGGCGTTTAGCTTTCCTGCTACAACATCTTTTGACTCATAAGAATCTTTGTCAAGGTGCACTATTCTATAACCGTGTGAGTGCATTTTATGCATTTTTATATGATTTGTTACATTAAATGGTATTACTCTAGATACTCTTCTTTGTTTTATTATATGTATTCAATCCTTTGAAGATCATATTTGACGTGATGACAATGCAGTGTTTATAGAAGAATTTCAAAAAAAGATTTCCAAGGTTAACATTTTGCTACTGTCTTGTGAGTACCATCATTTTGGGGACAACCAGTGTGGGATCATTGTCTATTGGATTATATGTGAACTTTGCTTAGTGTTGTCTATATATGGACTGTGCACTATTTGATGTTACAGTATCACACTATTATACATTCTCTTTCCTTTTTATGAACGCACAAAATTACTCCTACATGGGGAATGCATTGACTTCAGACGTATAAGGAAATCATGACGCTGAAATATAGGTATACTCTATATAGGAGATCTAACTGCGCTTAGAAGTTTCAGTTTTTTTCTTTGTTTTCCATGTTTTTTTGTAAATTGTTGTATGTTTACTTGAAACCCATTAGGCAGCATTTTAAGTGATGCGCTGAGGGAGTTTAATCATTTTGAGATTTAATTCAGCACAAAGTCCTGTTGGAGCCTTGTGTGATGTGCTCTTGCATACATTTCCAGTTATTATGGTTCATAAAACATTGATTATTTTTGCTTGCATTTCTATGAGGTGTGAACAAAAATAAACAATGTTTTAATACTTTAGCATCTGCAATGCCTCCTAATGCGAAGCTACAACAAGACTTTGCACTGAACTGAATCGCCTGCACAGAAGGAGAAGATAATGAAGCCTTGACCTGTAGAAAAATGTGTTCATAAATTAAGTTTAAATACAGTTCAGCATATTTAATTGTGCTCAGTGTAATTTTAAGTGATTAAAGTAAAACAAGGATTTGACCTAAGAGAAGACGTTTTCTTTGTTTTCATTTTACTATCCACTTTGAAGTAATTAAAAATTCTAATTATATTTTTGTGTCACAGGCATTTGCTGAAGCGGCCAGTAAAACATCAGATGTCTTCAAAAAAGATCAAGCTCCATTTGTGGTTAAAAACTCTCTGGGCCTTCGTATATCTGTTTCTCCCAGCGACTCATTTACAGCATTAAATGTTAACCGTGGTTTAAAAACTCTAGAATTGGATGATGCTGAGAGTCTTAACATGGATTATGTCCATTCCAAAAGTCAAACTGATCAGTTTTCTGCCATGACCAGCCTCAGTAGCAAACATTTCTACATCCAGCTTAGTAAGTCACAATGCAAGCTTATAGTAATATATGCGCATTTGTTTTTGTGTGTGTTGTATATTTATTTTACATGTCAGATTAATTTGACAAATACTTTAAAATGTTAATACTGAATTGATCATGCATTTTCATTACAAGAGATGGTATTACAACTGTGCAGTTATGATGGTGCCTCAGGTCCCAGGAACATTGTTTGCCAATGGCTACAAACAGCTAGCGAACAAAATAATGCAGCATTCCTAAGCCATTTACACAATACCATAAACCAGCCAGACTTCTAGGGAAATGAGGAAGACTGCTGATATAAACAATTTGGGACACCGCTGGTATAATGTTTGGGGGGCATTGGGTATGACTGCAAAAGATCGCTAGAGCCTCAGTTGGTCTTAATGTGACCCTGATGCAAGCCCATTTTAGATTAATTTTGGGAAAATATTGTTTCTCTTCTATCCTATCTGGGGGACACTGCTACCATGGGGTTGTATGAGGGGAGGAGGAGTTTGGCACTTAACTAGTTAACACTGTTAATGTATGCTGCTGACAAACCCCTCCCCCCTGTAGCCTTAAGTTGTAGTTGAGTGCTCAAGAGAGTTGGGCTCACTTATGCTAGTCAGTGATTTTTTTTCACTTTATAGGTTTTACTTTTACTTTTATTCCCTGCAGAGATGTGCTCTGCCCTCACACAGAGCACACTTGTTTAGGTAAGAAGCAGCTGTCAGACTGAGAGCCGGACTGCTCTCACTGACAGCAGAGAATTTTTTCCCCGGCTTCTCTGCAGTTCTGGCAGGCGGCTACTACAAGCCACTATCATACTGATAATTACTAGATTACCGGCGCTGCCATGAGTGGTAGAAAGTCGTCTGAGGTGGACATTGCTGGACTATACCAAGTCCTCTCCTCAGAAAAGGAGGGGGGGCACTTGGTACTTATTTTCAGGGGCCAGGAGAATCACTGAACGGCGATTACTGCTTAGAGAGAAGCAGTAGATCGCCTTTACAGCCAGCCTGGTAGGATATGGAGCAAGTGCAGGACAGGGAGAGCTATGAAAATAGAGCTCCCCCGCCTGCAGTTGAAATTTGGACCCTTTGGACAGCATAATTTCCCAGGCCACAGGAGGCAAAAGTACCTCCTTACCAGTCAATGTCCCAAAGCCTAGGACACCTAGGTTTGGCTTTCGAGAGGGCCCCTCTGGCAGGGGCCAGACACTTATGTCCAGACCATCTGACACCAGAGGACACTCGTACCGAGGTAGGTCTTCCTCCTCCTCCATAAGTCGTCCCTCTTCTAAGCTCCCAGACAAACCAGCAGCGTGACGCCCACCCCCCCTTCTAGCAGCGGCGGGAGTGGGGGGACGTCTTCTTCTGTTCAGAGCAGTGGGCAGAGTCCTCGGAGGACAGTTGGATTCAAGGGATCATGACAAGAAGTTACATAATAGGCCTAGTGGGCCCAGTCCCTCGTCATTTTTTTTGCAACGAGCTTGCCCCCCCACCCACAATGAAGACAGGCAATACTTCTCTGTGTTGCCTCTCTTCTTTCTGCAGGAGTTATCCGAGAAGTTCTGGAAGAACAAAATAGACAAGGGTTTTATTCCAACCTCCTATTGGTCCAAAAGCCAGATGGCTCCTTAAACCTAAATCTGTTGAACCTTCACCTGCAGGTGGTCAGATTTAGAATGGAATCCCTGAGGTCAGTTATCAACAGACTGGAGGCAAACCAGTTCATGGCGTCGATAGACATCAAAGACGCCTACCTTCATGTACCTATCTGGAAGGCACATCAGGCTCTTCTCAGATTAACGGTAGGATCTTCTCACTACCAGTTTACGGCTCTGCCATTCAGCCTTGCAACTGCACCAAGGGTGTTTTCAAAAATTATGGCGGTGATGGCAGCTCATCTTCATTCCAGGAGTGTGCAATTAGTGCCCTACCTGGACTATTTACTAATCAAGGCTGCTTCGGCTCACCTGCTCAAGAAACATGTCCAGCTTAACATCAGGAGGCATGGGTGGCTCATAAATCGCCCCAAATCTCAGTTAAGCCCTTGCCAGAGAATGACTTTTCTGGGACTGATAATGGATACCAACAATCAGAATGTATTGAGAGGACAAAATACGATCCCTGCGGGACTCGGCGATTCGAGTTTTGTCCTGCCGCAGACCATCGGTACTCTTATGCATGCCCCTACTAGGAAAGATGGTGTCGACCTTGAGAATCTTCCTTATGGTTGAATCCACTCTCGTTGCTTCAAATGGGACCTCCTAAAAAAATAGTCAGGAACCCATCAGAAGTTAGAGCGTCACTTGATTTGCTTGTCACCGGAAGTGGGACAGTCCCTCAGATGGTGGATAGCCCGGGACAACTTGATAGTCGGCAGGTTCTTTGCCCCATGGTCTTCGATCTTAGTATCCACCGACGCCAGCCTTCTTGGGAGGGAGGTTGTGGCTCTTCATCTGGGACTTCAGGAGCTCTGGTCCGCTCAGGAGACCATTCTCCCCATCAACATACTGGAACTGAAAGCCATGTTAAAGGCCTAACAGGTTGCACAGTCCATCCTTCAAGGCCTACCGGTCCGTCTGCAGTCCATCAACGCCACGGCATTGTCGTATGTCAACAGACGAGGAGGCACCAGGAGTGCAAGTGCAATGGAGGCGACGACTCATATTTTCACCTGGGCAAACCACGTCCCCGCCATTTCCGCAGTTTTTATTGCAGGCATCCAGAACTGGCAAGCAGACTATCTAAGCCGACATGCAATTCTGTCGGGGGAATGGTCTCTTCATCAGGAGGTTTATCAGTCTCTGGTCATCCGATGGGGGACCCTGGACCAAGATCTAATGGCATCTCTTCACAACAGAAAGGTCCTACAATTTTGCTTGAGGGCAAGAGGTCCCTTGGCAGTAGCAGTAGATTTAATGACAATGCCCTGGGATTTCAGGTTAGAATACCTATTCCCTCCCATTTCCATGATTCCCCGCGTCCTTCTGAGAGTCGAGCTGGGCGGACTGCCAATCATACTGGTGGCTCCAGCTTGGCCGCGGAGGGTCTTGTATCCAGAAATACTGTTGATGGTGGTAGGTCCAGGTCTTCGGTTACCTTTTCGAGAAGACCTTCTACTTCAGCGACCATTCCTACATCAGGGCTTACCGCGGCTGAATTTAACAACATGGCTGTTGAAGCCAACCTTTGGAAATCCAGAGGGTTCTCTTTACAAGTAGTGGATACCCTCCTTAAAGCTAGAAAACCAGTCTCTGCTCGGATCTACCACCATATCTGGCTTACATACATTAGATGGTGTGAGAACCGGACCTGCCACTCGGATTCGTTCTACCTCCCTAGGTTTCTTGCTTTTCTCCAGGATGGCCTGGATGGGGGTCTTCGCCTAGGAGCCTTAAAAGTGCAGATTTCGGCTCTTTCAGTTTTTTTTCACTGTCGCCTGGCAGACATACCAGATGTCAGGACCTTCCTACAGGGAGTCCTGCATATCCAACCTCCATACGTTCCGCCCACGGCACCCTGGGATCTTAATCTGGTCCTTAATATGCTTCAAGAACCTCCCTTCGAACCATTGCAGGCTGCGGAGTTACGGTTCTTAACATGGAAAGTGTTTTTTCTACTTGCAATTGCCTCAGCCATTAGAGTTTCCGAGCTGGGGGCGCTATCGTGTGGAGAACCTTATCTGGTGTTTCAAGACGATAGGTCAGTTTTCAGAACAGTTCCTTCTTTCCTGTCAAAAGTAGTTTCCGGTTTTCATGTAAACCAAGAAATAGTGGTTGCGGTGTTCACGGACGATCCACAAGTGTCTGGAACAGGGTCTATGGAATTTTTGGATGTAATCAGAGCTTTCCAAATCTATGTCCATAGAACATCAAAGATTTGTTTTACAGATTCTTTGTTTATTTTATTTGACTTCTCAAAATGTGGTTGGCCGGCCTACAAGCAATCTATTGCTAGATGGCTTATGTCGACTATTAAGCAGGCTCAATGCTAATCGACCTGTGCCAGATCGTATTGTTGCCCATTCTACCTATTCTGTGGGGGCGTCTTGGGCTGCGCGATATGGGGCCTCAGCGGACCAGTTATGCAGAGCAGCCACCTGGTCCTCGGTCCATACCTTTACTAAATTTTACCAATTCGTTGTCTTTGCATCGGCATACACCAGTTTTGGCCGTAGTGCTCTACGTGCCAAGCTGTCAAGGGGGCTGCTCCCCATGGTAGCAGTGTCCCCCAGATAGGATGAAAGAGAAAAGAGGATTTTTATACTCCCGATAAATCCGTTTCTATGATTCCATCTGGGGGACACTGAGTTCCCTCCCTTCTGCTCTTCTGCTGTTTGGTCTTTGGTTGGTTGACTCCCCTTCCTTGGGGCTTTATACTTAAACTGAAGGCTACATGGGGGTTGCAGGGGGGATGGGTTTGTCAGCAGCATACATTGACAGAGTTAACTAGTTAAGTGCCAAACTCCTCCCCTTACACAACCCCATGATAGCAGTGTCCCCCAGATGGAATCAGAGAAACAGATTTATTGTGAGTATAAAAATACTCTTTTAAGCAACAATTTTTTTAAAAAACAATTTATGAAAACATCTGAGCGCAATGATTGAAGGCTATATTTTATGGGAATAGCTTGCTTACAGCTAGAGCTGAACAGAGTGCAATAGCTTGGACAAGGAACTGCCCCACAAGTTTCTTTGCAGCAGGACATTCAAATGGAATTGCAGTTATATAAAGGGCATATCTTCCATGGCTAGTTCCATTGATTCTTCAGCAGTGGCACAATCCTGGGATTGAAATCCCTGGATTTCTTCCTGGGGAGACAAAGGTGTGGTGTTGAACTGAAGTGCCACATATAGTGTATTTGTAGACTATCAGACACGATTTTGGAAAGTTCACAATCCAGTTCTTATGTGGACTTCCACAATTCCCCTGAATGGCGGGGGACTTGATAATCAAATCGTTAAAGTAGGGTATGAAGCACATTTCCCACCATGTAAGGTGGGCTCTGAAGGCAGTTTTGAATCTGAACATGGGAACTTATAACTGGAATTGGTGTTTGTTTGTTGGCAAACCTGTCTATGGACATATACAGATAGGCATCCTGAATGCCTATACCCACCATGACCTCGTCTGGCTGCATCACATGGAGAGTGAGCTACTATGACCTTGTCTGGCTGAAAGAAGTCTTTTTTTTTTTTCTTCCTGAGAAAGACATTGAAAGCCTTAAAGTTCAGACATGGCAAGTTTGAGTAGAAACAGGTACACTGCTGATGAGGCTATAACTTGGGACTCTAGCAATGAATGAATACAAAGGCAGAGCATGCAACCGGTGTCTGAAAAATGAAGAAACAAAAGGTTCCCCAAACGCCAGGAGGTAACCATTGGAAAGGATTTCCAGAACCCAGGAACTGCTTGGTAGTCTATGTATATGTCTCTAGTCAGACATCCTACCGCCATTCTGGAGTGGCCAAGGGCTTGCCATAATCAGGAGGATTTGGATGAATTGGCAGGCTTGGAGTTTGTTTTCTTGGCCAAAAGGGAAATTTTCTTGCCTTGTGAAGCAGTTGTCTCTTAGGTTTTGCTACGTACAATGGTATGAAATATATTTTGCCTCCTTACTGATTTTTTTTTAGTTTTGCATATTTGTAACACTTAATTGTTTCATACCTTCAAACAAAATTGAATATGAGAAAACCTCAGTAAACACAAAATACAGTTTTTAAATTGGATGTTTTCATTTAATCAGTCATTATTGTGGACAGTAAGCGCAGTGTTTCAGACCAAAGAAGGATGGTGCGGCCAAGTCAATTATGGTGTAATCTGGTAAACTAAGTATGTGCTGGATGGTCCAGATGTCATGGAAAACTGACTGAATAAATCACCTAAAAAGAAAGTTAAAATAAACACAAAACATTGGTAATACTTGCGACCCTATCCTCTTGTGGAGAACCATTTCTTTGGCTGCAAGAGGGGTAAAGTAAGGATTGGAAGGCGTGATCAGTTTTAACCAAGTGCCCTGTGTCCCGTGGATGGTGCTAAATGTATATTTGTTTGGTGGAAAAACCATGAATATTGTAGAATAAGCCATGTAGTTATAAATAAAAAAATATATTTATTTTTTTATTATGGAATGGTGGGATTACTGACCAGTGAAAAGGTTTTACTCCTTTTAGTTACCAAAACATACATTGTGAGCCTTTGTAACTTCTGGACTCTTTTGGATTATGATGTTTAGGTTGTGCTATGGATTAAAATGTCTGTTACATCCCTCATTTTTCATTGTTAATGAATATGTTCTTTTTCCAAAGAATATAACATAATTTTGACAATAACAAATATATGCAGAGCAAACCATGGTTGGAAGACATTGCATATGTTATATAGGTACTGCCCAAAAGTATGTAAATATGTTTTAAATAATGTTAATATTTAAATTCTTCCTACATGAAATTGATGATTGTCTTCCATACTAGCTCCCATGAATCACTCATCAACTGACAAGATTCCTTTAACCAAAGTGGGTCGAAGTCTTTACTGTGTTAGACACTCTGATTCAGGTGTTGATCGATATATTGTTTGCCAGATTGATACTGTGGAAGGCTCTAAATGTATAACAATACGGTCTCCGTTACAGGTATGTGCAAACAATTGTTTTAACTCTGTTTAAGAGCAGTATAGTTATTAATCTTTCCCCATAATTCCAGTTACTGCAAATCTCCTGTATCCCGTGACCACTGCAGTCACATACACACTACCATGAACCCCTGCAGTCTGAATTTCACTAGGTCCCATAAGAATATTATATTTATCTTTTGTGCTTATACAGTCCTGTAGACGTATGCTAATGTAATTTTGTGTCCCATACAGGCTGCAATTAGAGCCATCTATTATTGTAAATCTAGGCAGTCCAGATTCACAGTGTTTACAGTCTGTTATTACAGCCATTTAGTATTGTAGATCTAGATATTCCAGATTCATACTGTTTACAGTGCTGCATCCTGTACATTCTGCTATTACAGCCATCTAGTATTGTAAATCTAGGCAGTCCAGATCCACACTATTTACACTTCTACTCTGTCATGTTCAGTCAGCTATTACAGCCATCTAGTATTAGCTCTAGGTATTCCAGATCCATACTAATTACACATGTTGTTTTACTGTACAGTCTGCTAATACAGCCATAGTCTATTGTAGATCTAGCAGTCCAGAACCCTAGACAGCCCAGAAACGCTCTGTTTGCACCTGTTGCGTCCTGTACAGTCTGACATTGAAGCCATCTAGTATTGTAGATCTAGACAGTGCAGATCCATACTGTTTACACTTCTGCTCTTGGACTTCTGTCCTCTCAGAAATTATTACATAACATATTCTGTTTGTGACTCTGATATAATGGCCATTCTTCTGCAGCTGGTAATGCTTAACATATATCGTGTTTTTTGTGTTACTTTGCAGATAAAAAATCACTTTTCTACTGCATTTGAAATTTATCATGATGACACATATTTGGGGACTGCTGAACCAGAAGATGACTTTAACATTCCGTTGTCATCTTACAGGTACACTGGAAAAATGTTTCCATGCTGGCATCAGACTTTAGCTACTTCTTTGGGGGAGATTCAATTATCTGCGTTGTTTTTCAGAACAGCACATGATGCGCATCATTACAGTTAGTACGGTAATTTTAACGCAGATTTCTGCTTGCAGCTCAGGGACTGCAAGCAAAAAGCAGCTTTGAATTTACCTTACTAACGGTAATAATGCACATCAAGTACTGTAGTAACAGTAGTGATGTGCACTGAATCTTCCCTTTGTGTTTACAGATCAACATATGAAAGTGATAAATTGTAATTTCATGTTGACCTACATTGTTTAAAAAAAAACATTGAACTTCCCTTATTATTAGCTCTCTAATGTCAACAATTCTATGCTATGAAAGCATATATAAAAGTCTATCTCTTCGAAGAACATGCTATATGAGCTAGTACATTTATTTGGCAAAATAAACTGCTGTTGAATACTACAGGGCAGTTCATTTATTGATTAAAGGCAACAACTAGAGATGTAGGACATATTTTCACAGATCTATTATACAGTTTAGTGAATAAATTGTTAATAACTTTGAGTAAGCAGAGCAGTTGTGCCAACAAGTACATGCAAGGCAGCACTTTTCACCGTCTTCCATTACCTGTGAAGACAATAGTTTAATGTTTACTTCAACTTTAGTTTGTGTGTAAATTCTATTGTAAAGGTACAAAACATTTATTTGAATCAGATTTTGAAAATTGTACTTAAATACAAATGATGCTCGGCAGATAGATGTGCACTTCTTATTCTTTCAGTAAATACAGTGTAGTTGTTTGCAATATGCTTTGTGGCTCTTCAGCTGCTGCTAAACTAACTCCCAGAATTGTCACATAGTCAGGGACTGACTGAGGACAACTTAATATTTGTGGGAGTTTTACTCTAGTTGGGTTTGTACAAGAGATACAATCCCAGAGTTGTAATGCATACAAGCATAACATTTGTACTTTTTTTGTAATTTTTTGTGACATGTGACTAATGTCTCTAATTTAAAGAACTGTAGATTTTTTTTTCTCAAAAGAAGAACTGTAGATTTTTGAAAACTAAACTTTCTAAGACTCTCAGTTTTGCAGGATGTGCCTTTCAGGAGACTTTCAAAACATTTTTTGGAGGTTACTATATTTGTGGGCCATAATACACTACAGTACATGTAAAACACTGGAAGTGTTATAGCCCCCACAAAAGGAAAAGGATTAGCAGCATATGGTAAAATATCCACTTAGCTTTTAGCTTTTAAAAATATCCACTTCGAACATTACATTTAAGTAAGACATGTGAATAAATATATATTTTGTTCATTTTCTCCTTTACTTAGCTAATCAGAATATGATATCATGACTAGTAACATCATACATACATGTGTACAGCAAACTGTCCATTGAAATGTCTCTAGAAAGGTGAATGTACTGGTAGATTTTGTATAAAATACATACTCCACAGGTTAGCATAACCTTGGTATCCACACTGCTCTGACGTTCCCTTTACCATGGTTAGGTCAACACTGTGCTTTAAGCCAGTGCAAGAAGGATATGAAAAATGTGAAGGAATCGGCTTCGAAGAGTTCTTGAAAAATCAGGGTTTGCTCTTGGGGACAAAATGTCAATCTCGTAAAAATAACAGTGATTCACTGATTGTAAACGTCGTGCCTGTGATGGACATCCTGACATCGTCAGCATGCACTGACGAGAGGTGGGACCTGCCGTACGTTGTTCATTTGTGGCCAAGTGTTGTTCTCCGCAATTTACTTCCTTATCAAGTTGCCTATTCTATAGAGGTATGTGGCTTTATTTCAATAAAATATATACAGTAGATACAAATTATCAAGAATACTTTATAGCATACTGACTCTCTAGTGTACACAATAATCAGACTACACCAGTAGCACATCTTTTTATGAGTTTCCCTAATGTGCCTGTGATCTGTAACATAAAGTTTATTTCTAACAAGAGAGATGTTTTTTTAGGATTCCATTCAAGTGCATGTAGGGGCATTTTAGAAACGCATCTAAAGCGTCAGAGTACTAATTGGAGGTGCGCATAACCATTTTGTTGCCCAGTGAGGCAAATAAAATGGCATCCCTTACAAATACGAACATAAACATTTGTTTTAGTGTTGTGTACACTGTAGAAGACCAATATTTACAATTAAACAAGTATTATATTTACTAATTTGATGGAATCCACTCTTTTTTTGTAGCACTATATTAAAATATATAAAATGAATTCCATGCATTTTGTTTCCCCATAAAATGCTGCCAGAGACATCGGCCACATTTTATATTATTTATATGTTTAACCTTGCTCTCACCTTTTCCTTTTGGAGAAACTTACCTGAATTTCTTTTGTCCAGGAAGTATTGCCTGAAAGCTTCCCTACTTCTACTCATTGGGGCATATTCAATTGTCTGCCTTACTTGGAAAAGTAACGCGGCTTGCGCACTAATACCATTATTACGGTAATAGTGTGCGTAATTACCGTTATTATGGTACCTTTAACGCCGGCTTTCAGCTCGCAGCTCTCTGAGCTGCGAGCTGAAATCCAGCTTAGAATTATCGTAATAACAGTAATAGTTTTAATGCCGTGTTACTTTTGCAAGTAACACGGACAATTGATTTAGTAAGGCAACTTCAGTAGCTCTTCCCACTAACGAGAGCACTGATGAGGCCAAAGCATGTCTGCATGTTGATGTTCTGTGCCAGCAGAAGTCGTACCATGCTCTAAAAAAACAGTGTGTGTGTATTGACTCCCAGGACTACATTGTACAATGGCTGTAAACATGTTCAGACCCTTTCTAAATTTTTACATTCTCTGTTGCCCTATTGGGGAACATTGCGAGACATTGGGGTATAGTAGGTGTTCCTGGAGTCAGGGGCATTTTAAACTAATAGTGCTGGGAAGATAGCTCCACCACTACTATGCCATTCCTATAGAAATCTCAGTTTATTTTAAGTGCCTTTGGAGTCAGGCATTTGTTTTTAGGGCTCTTGCCTTGCATTTTTCCTCATTTCTTTTTTCTTCTATTTTTTTTTATTACTGTTTTGGACTTATGAGTGGATAACCTGTGAACTTTCTCCACTCCAGGTCCCTGAGCCAGGGTGAGTAGCCTTCGGTCATACCTCACTCCCAGCTACTCTGTGTTGCTTTGGCTGACATCTCCTGCACTCAGTCGACTGAAGGCTGTCAGTGGTGCTGTGGTTGTGTCTACCCTAGGCAACGAATGAAGGACCTGCTCCACAATGGGAGGTTTCTGTAGTTGCCCAGGGCCTTCTTGATGTGGAAACCCCAGGCCAAAAGAGATGGTCTTCACATGACTGGTCTCTTGGGATTGTGCTAGGGGCTTATCTCATGCTTTTTCAGGAACAATGGCTGGAATCATCCCCCAATGACTGGGTTTGAGGGATTGTCATTCAGAATTATGTGATCGATCTGCTCTATTTCCCATGTCGCAGATTCTTCCCTACGAGTTTGACACCCTGTAGCTTCAACGTAACATGCTCCAAGCGGCAATCCAAAGACTCTTGGATTCGGGTGTGATCATTCCAGTCCCTCCACTATAGCGGGGTTTAGGGTATTACTCCAGTCTCTTTCTGGTTCCAATCCCAGACAGATCCTTCCGGCCAATCCTGAACCTTAAAACTCTCAATACACAGGTTTGAGTCCTGGGCTTCAAAATGGAATCGCTACAGTCTGTCATCGCCACCAGGGGGTTCCATGTCTGTAGGTCCACCCACCAGGTTGCCTCTTTGCCCTGACCTTCTTGTGCAAGGCCCTCTTCATTGCCACTGATTAAGTCATCAAGTGGCTACTGAGACCCTGACTCTTCAGCCTTGGGGTTTCTGCCTCGGTGCTTCAGACCATGATACAGGCCAGGAAACCTTCTGCTGCCAATTATTTTCAGGTGTGGAAAGTGTATGTTCTATGGTGTGAGGGTCGGAGTTTTTACAACTCTCGCTTTAATCTTTCTCGTTTACTCTCCTCCTTTCAGGTGGTTCTCCTCAAAGGTCTCCATGTTTCTCTGGCCTCTTTTGGGGGGGTGGGGGACATGGGGGTATAGAGAATGACAGGGTGAACTGGCACTTTAAGAACTTCTGTTAACTAAGCCCTTGCTCATCCCTCACTATACCACACTCCTGTTTCCTCAGTTCAGTTTAAGCGCCTGGCGAATGGGCTGTATTTGGGCTGTACAGCAGCCTATTTCTGTTTTATTACTTTTATTTTCATTCATTTTCCTTTATTTTTACATCAGGGACTTCTGCCTTCTGTTCTGTGACTGTCGGCAGCTCACAGAGCTGCGTACACAGCCGTCAATCACTGCTAACAGCACACAGCACTGGCGACTATGTGCTGTCTGGAGAAAGGGATCAGAGGATAAGTACCCTGTCCCAGCACACTGGGAGAGGGGGGGGGGGTAACAAAACACAAAAAATCATGCTTGGGGGACTGGGTCAGGCAGGGGTCACTATAGTGATATGAGCCCGTGCTAGGCACTGGTTTTCTCTGTTTCTTTCCAATACTGTGGCTGAACCCAATTAATGCGTTCTCAGTCTGGGGTCGGTCCTTCTCCTTATCCCCCTGCCTCTGCGTCAAGTGAGGTGTATTCTGTTCCTGGTTTGTTTAGCCAGGGTCCAACTGAACCTGTAGTGACGGATTCAGACGAAACGGCCTGGATACATGGGCTTGCATCCTCCTTACAGGGTTTGGTTTCGGTCTCCTCCACCCTAGAGAGGATGTTGCAATCTGCTTTGCCATCATCCTCTCATAAGTGCAAGCAGGTGGCTTCAACACTGCAGAGTAAGGACTCAGATTCTGACTGTTCTTGTCAGGAAGAGGGCGAATTGGGGATAGACTCTGATGTGGACATGTTATCTGTTTTGGATGAAGTCCATCCTGACCATCAGAGTGTTGAGGAATAGATACGGGCGGTGTGCCTGGTACAGGAAATTCCTAAGGCAGCAGTCCCTGTCGCTGCAGAGTCCTCTCTCTTTGTGCAGCGGACAAAACAATCTCTGTCTCTTCCCACTTCTTCCCAATTGAAAGATTTGCTAGGTGAGCCTTGGTCTTCACTAGATTGTAAGTTTAAGTTGTCTCGTCGGCTGCAGTCGTGTTATCCACCTCCAAGTGTGGACATGTCAGTTGCAAGACTGGCCAAAATTACTACTATCATTCTTAAGGACAGTACCAACCATAAGGTTGAGGGTGTCCTTAAGTCAATTTTTGTGGCAGCAGGTGCCTCCTTGTTGCCTGTCTTGGCATTGGCGTGGGTCAGCAAAGCTGTAGAATTCTGGTCAGAACAGCTGTCTGAGGATTTGTTGGCAGAGAGACCATATTCTGTACTCCTTTCCTTTGTGGAGATAATTCAGAGCTACAGATTTTTGGAGGTAGACTGCCCTGGATGCGGGCTTGATAGGGCCACAAATATCTGCCTCTGTGCTTTTGACTCATTGGACTCTCTGTCTGAAGTCCTGGGAGGCTGATGAGTCTAAAATGGCTCTTGAGACAATTCCCATTCCGGAGTATTTTTGTTTGGGCCTCAGCTTGACTCCATTATCAGTCAAGCAACAGGAGGAAAGACTACTTTCTGTCATTGCTCCAAAACAAAGGATGTCCAGGTTCCGATCCTTTCAATCTTCAGGTTGGTCTTGTGGTCAATAATCCTCGGGTCAGTTGTCCGTCACAGGTAGTCTGCAGTGTGGGCTTCAGGCATATTCTGTTCGGCGTCTGGCAGCAGACAAGCAGTCAGTGTGACGGGCATTCTGTCCCTCCTTAGGTTTGTGGTTTGGTCAGAGTAGTACCAATTGAGGGCTCTTCCGTTTGGTCTGGCCACAGCCCCACAGGTTTATCTAGATCAGCATGGTCATGACTGCTTGTTGAGGTACAAGAGTATTACGATACTCCCTTACCTGGGTGCTGTACAGCTGTGCCTTGATACATGGGTAAATAGATTTTTTTTTCTATTGGGTCCTGCCTATGGGGCCCATATGCTCGTTGGGCCTTGGGCAACTGCCCAGGGGGAAAGACAGCCCTGGGTGCAGACCATGCTTTGGGCTCGGAAACTGGATTCGGACAAGATAATTACATCTGAAACAGCAATAATATCCGTGGCGCAATAAGGGGACCAAGGTGCCATTTGCTGTCCGATTATCCCTGAGGAAGCCCTTATAGGGCGAAACGCGTAGGTTATATCTACAAATTACATCTACAAGCTACTTTTTATGTTCGAGTCTTTTTCTTTTGTCCCGACTATGAAGTTGCAGCTATCCATGTCATCAACGCATGCGCACCATTCACACAGGCAATGGTGGATTACTCATTGACCATTGAAGAAGTCTGCGGGGTGTGGACGTGCAGCGAGCGCACACCTTTTACCCGGAGAGACCGGAGAATCAACTAAAATGCAGGGTAAGTCACATACTCGCCGTCCCAGACCGCAGACCTTTCACTGACTCTTTTCCTTATCAATGGAACATTTATCGGTACGGCTTTACAATCATTTACTACTGCCAGCCTTGGTTTAACATCATTCCAGAGGCTTCATTAGATAATACTGGTTCTGGACTCCAGATATCACTTTTTATTGGGATCAATAGACGCATAAAGCGGTATGGTGAAAGATTTTTAGTTAGGGGTAAAGTCTCTCTAGGCTTGTGACTTCTAGTGAATACAGTTAATGGATCCATATATTTGTGGTTTTACTTATCAAGCATTATCCAGATACATTTCAGTGTGGAATTGGGCTAAGATTTAATATATGCTCTATGTTTTTATTTGTTTACCTGTGAAAACCTATGAGAATTCTATTTATGTTTACTCAATATTCATGTTTGTTGTTTTCAAAATGTTTGCCATAAGAAATTGCGTTCTGCCAATACACATTATTACTCTGGTTGTTATATTTCCATATTTTATATTTAATAAATCATATATTCAATACTCTTGAGGGGTACCTTGGTCCCCTTATTGCGCCAGGGATATTATTATTGTTGTTTCTAACATCCTAAGAGATTTGGACCTTATTCTCCTACCCCCTTTTTTTCCCTTGGCTGCACGATAATTTTCATTGGGAAGCGCAGGTGTCCTGTATTCCATTGTTGTTTCCAAGATATATCATCTGGTCTGAAAGGCTTGTATTGCCTGGTGTAAACAGAAGAGGTTTCCTATCTCTTCTTTTCAGTTTCAATGCTGATTTGCCCCTTAGTTGTATTTGAAGGTCAGGTGTCGGCTCTTTGTCTTCTTTCAAAGAAGACTCGTTATGATGTCTGATATGTAAACTTTTAGGGGGTGCTTCATGTGCAACCTCTGTATGTACCTCCGGTAGCGCCTTGGGATTTAAATTTGGTGTTGAATGCTTTACAGCATTCGCCTTTTGAACCCTTGGCTACACTTGGTTTCAAATTTCTAAACTGGAACACTGTCTTCCCTTTGGCCATCACTACGGCGAGAAGAGTTTCAGAGCTTGCAGCTTTATTTTGCAAGTGTCCTCTTCTTGTTTTTCATGAGGATAGGGCAGTTCTTCGGACCAAGCCTTCATTCCTATCTAAAGTGGTTTCTAGATTTCACTTAGATCAGGACATTGTTCTTCTTGCTCTGACTACGTCTCTGTCTTCAAAGGACAAAGTTTCTATTCATTCGCTCAATGTTTTCTGTGCTTTGCGTATTTGTGTTTAGAAGTTGGGATGTGCGCAAGACTGTAGATCTTCTGGTCCTCTATGATACACACAAGAGAGGCTGACCAACCTCTAAGGTGACTATTGCTTGATGATTACAGCTGGAAGACCATCACGTGGTCTTCTGTATACACGTCTACTTAGTTTTACAGGTTTAATCTGTTTGCATCCAAGGATGCAAGTTTTTGGAGAAAGGTGCTTTTTGCCATTTCTTTTGAGTGTTCCCTCCCATGATGCATCTTTGGGATTTTCCCAGTATCCCTGATGTTCCCCAAAGGAGGCCAGAGAAAATAGGATTTTTATGCTTGCATGAATTCCGTTTTTCTTAGTCCATTGGGGTATACCGGGCACCAATCCTTGGTTAGGGTCAGGGCTCTTGGGTGTTATATTGACCATACCGCTGAGGTTCGCAAAATTACTGATTTGTTTGTGCTGTGTAGTGTGCATAAGTATGCACATTGGCCTCTAGACCATCGCTTGCACAATGGGTCATTCCCACTATTCAGTTGGCGTGCGTTCTGTGCTAACCCGGTGCCAGTGGGCTTAACAGCTCATTCGACCAGGGCTGTCTTTGCTTCATGAGCAGCGTGTCATGGTGCCTCACGAACAGTTGTGCCAGGCTGCTACTTGATGGTCTGTCCACAACTTTGGTAAATTCTACAAGATGCAGGGTGCAAGGTTTTGCGTGCGGCTGTTTCAAAGCAATTCATTCCTTAGGGGCAGCTTTGGAATGTCCCAATTGTCTGAGTGTCCCCCAGTAGGGTAACAGAGACCTTAAAATCAGTTTCTCTCCATTGGGGGACACTGCACCTCCCAGCCTTTGCTCAAATTGTTTGCTGTTTGCATGTTTTGGGATTTTTTCTTGACCTTGTTAGGCCCTCTCTTTTGGGCTTGATTATTTAAAAAAAAACTGAGGAAATAGTTCCTATAGGAGGGCATAGTAAGAGTGAAGCTATCCTCCCAGCACTTTTAGTTTAAAGTGCCCCTGACTCCAGGACCACCTACTATACCCCAATGTCTCGCACTGTTCCCCAATGGAGTAAGAGAAATGGATTTTACAGTGAGTAACAAAAATCCTATTTTTCTTACATGATGGAATGAAATGGAATGGATTTTTTAGTGGATTCTTAACACAGGGTCTTATTCATGTCTGCCCCTTTGAGTAGCATATCTAGCATGAATTAGCACTTTGCATGCCCAGAAATCAAACTTGTGCAAATTAATGCATGTTCACAGAACTCGCATACACATGCATCTGATACTTATGCTTCTATAGGACTTGAGAGGTTGAATGGGGGAGGGAAGGGGTAGACTAATGTAGGCCATGTACAGTAAGGGTGTCTGCAACTTGCATACAGACGGTATGCATGTTTTTTTTGTTTATTTATATGCATGCATAGTAGAAAATTGAATATTTTACTCAAATTAAAATACACATTTGGTATAGGTTTATATATGTCATATGACATGCACTGTTTAAATAGCAGCATTTGCAAAGGGGAACACGCTTACTGTTTTAGAAATGTACCATAGAAAAAAATCTAAGTTTTTTTTAATACAGGATAGGCACATAAAATGGCAAAACATGGTACGTGCTGAATCTTTGCAACCTATTGTCAGGCCCTTATCAATATAAGTTATAAAGTGCAGGCCCAAAACCTTACAGAATTGTTGGGAAGAGCTTATATTTTGTGAAATTGTGGTTCATATTTTGGAATTGAATGGCATGTTTTAACTTATTTTTCATGTTATTGATATACTAGACATGTTTGTAAAGGGCCACCAGATTCTTTTTACTGTATTTCAGATGTCATGTTATATAAACTGCTGTCGGAAAACATTTATATTTCAGCTCCATTGTCCTTTTTAATGAAGTGCTTCAAAGTAATGAGATACCCTATTTTATAGGAACATACAAATTCTACAATTTACTTTTCTTTATAGATCACTGTTTGAAATTCATGTGATATTTCTTTTAGGGCGTAACTGATGAACGTGTTTTCATAGAAGATGGTTGTTCAGTCCAGATACACAGTGCCGTTGTAGATCAAACAAAATTGAGGTTGTGGCTATTAAATTACCTCGACCTGAATTGGGAAGCCAAGTATCCCATCCAGAGCAAGCAACAGGAAATTCACTTTATCAGATTCCGCTGCATCTCAGAGCTGGAAAAGGCAGAACTGGACATTGCTGTCCATGTCACTTACACCACTGGGCAAACCATTATTGCAATTCATAGTCCATACTGGATGGTGAACAAAACCGGGAGGATGCTGCAATACAAGGCAGATGACATTCACCGAAAGCATCCTGCTGATCACAAGAAACCACTTCTTTTCTCCTTCAAGCCAAAGAACTTTTTCCAAAATAATAAGGTAATATTATGTACAGAATAAGGGCTCAGTGAAGTTAGTATCCTTTATTTTGACCCAATGCTGGGCTAAAAATATATTTGGCTACATTCTTCTCTATTTAAATCACAGTCAAGGTAAATGTCCCACATTTACAGGATGTGAATTAAAAATGTATGGTTACTGCCCTTAAAATCTAGCCAATAAGTAAATGGGCAGATTAGTGTGTTTAAATCAGTTCTTACATACTAATGAATGAGCAGATGTGAGATGATGAAGAGATAATACAATTCATTGTCAGATGGCAATAATCTTTTACCTCTGTTTAATTTCCTTAGCTAGTGAGAACCATCTCCACTGTGTTTCTGTTGCCAAAGTAAATGATGCATGTTGATTGCCGTGTGCTGCTTTTACAGGTACAGCTCATGATAACTGACAGTGAGTTGTCAGACCCCTTTTCTATGGATACTGTTGGTACTCATGGGGCTGTGAAATGCAAGAGTAAACATCTGGATTACCAAGTAAGTTAATTTCTGACTTTATTCTTTCTGGGGCCAAGAAGAAAATACTTACTATATGGTAGTAGTGTCTGTAATATTAAGATTGAGCCAGTGTCCTATTGTAAGTCCCTATTTTCTCAAGTTACTTATTCTGACAATCGTCCTGCAATTTGGCATTTACTTTCAGGTATTTTAGAAAGTTCCATTCAACCAATGAAAAGAGCAATTAAAAAAAATAATAATAGTTGTCTTTATAAATAAAATCATATTCCATAGTATGGAACAATATTTGATAGGGAACTGTAATTGCTGCCATTACAGTGGGTTATGAGTACTGTTCATTCCAACCATCTCAGCAGTGTACATTATAGGGGTTCACAATTCGGCAGACTGCTTGAGTTGCTATGGGTCTAGTCACTAGTCTTTTCATTGTTCATGACTCAGTATACATCTGGGTGTCCCCAGAAATAAACCTGCTGTTGTCACAACTAAAAGACAAATTATCCTTTCTGTGCACTGATTGCCCCATGTTGTGGAGCGGCAGAGAACAGAAGGGTTATAGATGACCAAATTCGTTTTTTTCACCTCAGTGAGCTGTCTCCTAGAGGTTGGAACATAACCCCATTACACTGTTTAGTGTCTAAAGTTCTGTCAAGGTAGGGAAATGTCCACATATACATCTTAAATATTATTAGTAGCCTCTTAAAGTTTAATGTTTCTTTTACATGTAATTCAGTAGTGACGGTAATCTGATATCAATAGATTTAATTATAAATTAGTTTGAGAAAAAATAGGATATATATATATATATATATATATATATATATATATATATATATATATATATATATATATATATATATTTTATAAAAACGTTGCTAACAGCACCATTGAGGTTCTGTCAAGAAATGCAGGGTTTTCTTTATTAAGGTTGCACACAAAGATTAATTTCCCTATCTCCAAGGATTATCTTCTAGCATCATTTATTAAAATGCATGAAAAAAAATCACAAAATACAAGCAATACAATAGTGGGTGGAGTGTTCTGTGTTGTAATCAGTGATATCAGAAATTGGAATTTGTAAGTTACTGTTTTTGAATGATGTCAGATATGTAAGACCCGTGATGGGGATGTGTGTGTGTATATACACATATCTATCCACACACATATATGTGTGTGTGTGTGTGTGTGTGTGTGTGTGTGTGTGTATGTATGTGTGTGTGTATATATATATATATATATATATATATATATATATATATATATATATATATATATATATATATTATATATTTTATTTTTATATATAATATATATGGAACGTGTGTGTGTGTATAGATAGATATTGTAATTAATGATGATATATGTGTCCCCATCTTTAGGTTGGTGTCTCCATTTATGCCAGCAGTTTCAATGTCACCAGAATTGTCACTTTTACGCCATTTTTTATGATCACGAACAGAAGCATTTACAAAGTGGATGTCATTGAAGAGGGCACAGAGAGAGTAATAGTAGTTGGCTCTGGACAGGTCAGTGTCATTTCCATTAAAATTCAGAAATTTTGATTCTGAACTGTTGCTGTATCTCTTGTATATTTATGTTCAAATAAAACAGATTTAAATGTAACTTTTAATATGCTGTTATGTTATCAATGCAAGTATATTTATGTATGCTATATGTATAGGGATAAGATGGTTACATAGATTTATCGACTCATTTAGTCCAGCCTGACTCTGTGTGATGGTGGGTATTATTACGCCAGTCTACCCAGTCAGCGCTTGCATTTTCTTGTTTATGTTTATGGCATAAGTTATGGTGTCGTAAAAGATATTCAATCGGTTGCTGAGTAACAAGTAGTAGTAGGTGACACTGCTGCCTGGCACAGAAATATGCACTTGTAACAATAGTAGCCATTCTAGTTTTTACTTTGCATTGAGTAAAACAGAATTAATGAGGAAACATGGCACTGCCAACTGTACTGCACATTTTAAAAATATGCACTGTTACATTGGAAGGATTAACTACAGCACTAAACATTAACTATTGTGGAGTACTTGTAGAGTTTCAAAATGTGCAAAGTATTGGCTTGGTAAAGGTTTGTACAAGGCATAAATTAATTATATATTTGCATGGAGATCTCCGTTTTTTTAGAGGTAAAGCTAATATGTAATTTTCACCCTTCTGCTGTTTATTGATATATTTATTTCTTCTAACAAATGGATGAAATGTAATTTTCATTGTGTATTTGTTAGGTATGACTGTGGTTGCCAAACGGTGCGCCGCAGCGATCTCAAAGGGGGTGTTGGTAAGCTAGGAGGGAGACTACTTGGTAATTATTTTGGAGACCCTAAGTCTGCCTCAAACAAAGATAGTTTGGGATTTACTGAGGTATGAGATAGCCCTGTACAGGTTTTGATGTTTACAGCCTTACCATACGTGTGGTAATGTTTTTGACTGTATACAAAGAAATATGTACAACATTCGTGTGTGTGTATGTGTGTGTATATATATATATAATATATATTAATGTGTGTATTTATTATTATTATTTTTATTTCAGTGTGTACCCCTTTGGCCTGAAGATAGTGCTAGTAAGTTGACCGTTAATGTCGAAGGCTGCCAGGTACCCCCAAAGAGAATACATTTTAATAAACAAGACAACTGCACTTTGCTTCATCTGGGTGACAAGGTAACTTGTAGCATTATAAGTAATGTGTTAGCCAAGTCAGTTTAACTTCTGTGCTACATAGTATTTTGCTTAATCAACTATATTACTTTGTTTAAAAAATCCTTATTGTAAATTAATAATTACATTTTAAAACACATTACATGCAAATTAGGAGATAACCAATTTCAGAGACAGATTCATAATTAAACCCATGGCAAGATGGTCAGTTCAATCATTTAAGGTTCAAATTAGTTGCATAAGCGTGCATATGACTAACACTTTATTCTGTTGCTACAAAGACAACAGAGATATTTTACATTGTTTGCAATATTTGTGGGAGAGATGCAGATTAAGATTTTTTGTGCCCAGCTGGTTATTCAAAACATGGGCTCCTTCCTATAGTGATCCTCCAGACATGCTAGACATCTTCTCGCAACTGATGCTGACAATTTGATATTACAATGCACTGTGTAGTGACAAAAAGTCACAACTACTAAAAAGTAGTACATTCGAGACAGTATATGATACACTGAGCACACACAACACAAGGCAATATGCTGTATACAGAGCCAGTGTATAAAAAAAAAAAGTACATTTATGCAGATGTGATTTTAAGTTGACTGTGGTAACTATAGGTTAATTTTTTCATAAATAAACTTGCCCTGATCACATATTAATGTTATTTGCAAGATAATGCCTTCCACTAATCCTGGTGCAAAGAGTCAATACTTGTCCTATGAAATTGCAGCACAAACAATGCTGTAATACAGGTACTGTTAACATTCACAGAAATACATATCCAGTCAGTACCATAAAGCATTGTTTGCATTTACCATAATATCCACCACATAATCCATTCAATAGAGATTCTATATATATTTATTTATTCCCATTATTGCGTGGTAGAAGAGTCATAGTCTACTCTTAACTTACATACTTGAGCAGCATTTAGATAGATATCAACAACCGGAACTTATTTAACAGTTCCCCTGCTGGTGTTTCTAGTCCAGAGAGTGGACTGGAAACATCAACTGTTCGTACATTTATTGGATATTCTCATTTTGTTCCCCTTTTTTCAATAAATCTGAAAGTCAGACTGTCACCTTGCTCCAAACCCACAGTACTGTTAAGGCTGCCTGCTTAACTTCTAGCTCCACCTCTGTGACTTTCTGCACTGCATCCCTACCAGTTTTGACTGTGTGAGGTTATAATTCAACCTGCTCACAGCTCTTATGGAGTAGCATAGTATCGGGGCCACCAAGAGGAATTGTGGGCCCGTGACCCTAGTGCAGCAACCTCTTGGCCCTGGGTGCTGCCCACCTACCCTAGAGAGGGGTTACTGCACAGACAAATAGGAAACCACACAAGCTCTCAACTATTGGTTTAAGCAGTTCCCTGCCCTCATTTTGCTGCCAACTTAATGGGTGAATTAGTGTGTAGAAGCCCTCGGGTTATTACCACATATAATCCAGCTCTACACATTTCTGATGCAGATGGGGCCAGAGCCACAATCATCACATCCACCCCCTATTGCAATGAGATAATACATATCTGTTTATGTAAAATACTGTAATAAGAAAACACTAGCCTCAGCAAATAAACAATGGTCTATACAAGGGAGAGTGGCTTTACCGATTGCCCTGAACTTCAGTAGACACTTTCTTCAGAATCCTTGGGCCTCAATCTATTCAGGGGCCCAAGGATTTCCCTGCCAACCATACAATGGGGAAACACAGTAGTATCTTCATTTTTCACAGGCTCATTCCCGCAAGCTTATCTGAAGACACAGATATGTCTTTCCAGGCTTTTGCTAGGCCACCATTAACACATGTTTCCTGGGAACTGAAGTTCCCAGACAACATCTTGCAGGAATCTTTTGTGTCCCCTGTGCCAGTGCTTTTAAACATGGGGATTTTCCCACACACTCCCGGTAGGAGTTAGGTACAGGTTTCCCAAGGGAAGGCGAATATTTGGCACCCTTTTCACATTGGTTTTCCTAGGGTCTACATGCCCACACTGCATCCCCTAGTGTCCCCTACTTTTATCAGCTCTGCCAAGTCTAGGGGTGTAAACAGTGGGTCAGTTAATGGTTGGAAAGGGGCTGTTCCAACCATTAACAGTCCCTTAGTGTAAAGTAGCTTTCACCCCTCCCAGAAGCTCCCCTGGCTTACACATAAACCATATATGTTTTGTTTTGTTTTTTTTGTTTTTAGTAAATGGTACACTTACACCTGGGGACTAACAAATGCTGTACATATATACGATAGGCCATAGCCCTTTATTACTGGCAGGTGCTCACTTTTGACCACAATGTGAAAATCATCCGTTTTTTTCCCCCTGTTTTACAGCTTGGAGGCATTTTAGTGGATGTCACCCTAAGAGACTATTCCACGGTTATCACTTTCTCAGACTACCTTGCAGGATCAGCTCCTTTTCTTCTAGTCAATGATACAAAATCGGAGACCATCGAATTTTACCAGAGGTAAGATATGTATAATTCTGAATGAATAAATATATATATATATATATATATAGATAGATAGATAGATAGAGATATATATATATATATATATATATATATATATATATATATCTATATCAAATAATACTTCATCATTATGCTCCAATCCCTTTCCTAATCATATAATATAAATTGTAGTTCTATTATTAGTATTATAATGTTTTACTGTTTAAATCATTCTACTATGACAAATCACCATCATCCGCTATTTATATAGTGCCACTAATTCTGCAGCACTGTACAGAGAACTCACTCGCATCAGTCTCTGCCCCATTGGAGCTTGCAGTCTAAATTCCCTAACATACACACACAGGCAGACAGAGACTAAGGTCAATTTGATAGCAGCCACTTAACCTACTAGTATGTTTTTGGAGTGTGGGAGGAAACCCACGCAAACACGGGGAGAACATACAAACTACACACAGATAATGGTCGGGAATTGAACTCATGACCTCAGTGCAGAAGTGCTAACCACTACGCCACTGTGCAGTGGTGAGTAAAAATCTTCTTTTCTCTTTCCTGCCATTGGGGCACACTGCGAGACATTGGGGACATACTAAAGCTGCCTCTAAGTGCGGGAATGCTCTGGAACGGCTGTGCGCAATATTTTGTGGCCAAAACCTGCATCAGTGTATGTAAAGCCATACCACCCAGAAAACAACATGCAGCCGAAGTAGACGCTGCCACACTGTTCCACTGCGCCATTAAATCACCGTGATGTGCCGTCCAAGAAGCTGCAACCCCCCTGGAGAGTGCACTCTAAAAGCCACTCGAACCGGCAGAGGGGTACACACAGAATGGTGGGCGTGATGTAGTGGCAAGAGACCACCTGGACCCTGAACCACCCCCCCCCCCCCCCTCCCCCTCCACGCGCTCTTTAGCACTAGAAAGGCTTTAGATAGAGGGGCATTAGATTCCTGGACGGGAAACATGCGAAGAAGAGCACGAACTGCCTCCCGCCGGAAAAGCGCTACATAACAAGAGGAGGCACAAGAATGATAGACCGCAATCCCTGAGAAAATGGGATTCCGGCACTAAACGTCTGAACCAATAATGCCCCGTGTGACGCGCCACTATATTTCTGGGAAATAACATGTGGGAAAGCCATACACACTCTTGCCCCGGCATCCCTGTGGGATGTGATATCCGAGGGAGCACCCATACCATGATCTAACAGCTAAACCAACTCGGCTATATCTAAGGAAGCACTCATACAGTGAGCTAACCGCTTAAGCAATTCAGTGATATCCATGGGAGCATTCATACACTGAGTTAACAGCTTCACTAACTCAGAGGGTCACAGGAGGCCAAAGCAAGCCCCCCTGATGACAAGAGCTAGACTCCATGGTTCTTCCTGACCAACCAAAGGTGGGCTGAGCCTGAAGAAATCCCTTAAGCAAAGACAACCCTCCACTGAGCTAGATGGAGAGCAACGGGAACTCTGAAGGGAGCAAGGCGGAGACCCCTATCAGAGCCAACTCATAAAGAAAAACCCCTTGAGATTCCTGAGTGGGACATGTGAAATTCTAGGAATTTACACCAACGGAATATCCTTTCTAGCCCAAAGGGATCAGCTGAGGAAGCTGCCTTACGGCTGTATTGAAGGTACCAACCATTCCCTTGCGAGACCCCTCTGACCGTAAGGGTTGGGCGTCCCACGACCCAGCGCCAAACTAGATGATGTAGAGCAAAGGTCCCGAACTACGAGATGGGGCCGCACTGGAAAGCGGAAAAGGAGAGACATAGGCGCTAGTCCCCTGACTTAGGAGAACCCTGCTTTGCGAGACACACGGCGGTTCACCAGGCTAGCTGGGATACACCCCGTTCTAGAAATTCTTTAGCACCCACGAGAAAATGGGACCTGTGATTGACATGTACACTCCCTAAGTTCTAGGGAGACCAGACTTGGCTATGAAAAATACCACCTGAGGGTCATTAGATTGAGAGCAGAAACAGAAAGACAGGGTAACGTGAGAAAGAAACCTGGGCTCCCTCTCGGAGAGCCCTATGACCCCACCAGGAGGACACAAAGGAATTACCCTGGAGTGCCCCACTTTCCCCTGAGACCTAATGTCTGCAAGTTTCTTGACCACCTGACAAGGTGAATGACTGACCAACACTTGACTCCTTGTGGCTGAGCACCACACGAAGGGTAAACAAGTGAATTAGAGCAAAGAGATGCTATGCGCGTCCAATAACCTGGAAGGCAGCTGCTATTGATGAAAATCTCCTTCTGGAGATATGGGTGATGTCCGGAGTGGGAAATGCAAATGATACAACTAGAACCTTAGGATCCAAGTTTGCAGACAAAAAAACTCATGTTACTGACAGGTAATTCTGCCAGGAGCATCCTGGAACTGTGTTGAAGTGAGATGAGCGTGTTCTTCAGTAGGAAGATGCTGAAGGGTACCAGTCTAGAAGATGAGGCATAAGCAAACACATCTGCTGTGGTAGAATGAGCGAAGACCTGGGTATGTCCTGAGCTAAGTTGTGTGCTTTCCAGACCAGGATGGAGGTCTGGATGTGAGAGAGCCAGATGATGAAGCCCTCAGCAGGAGGTCGTGTACACAGGGAATATTTTGACCTACTAGGTTGTGTAGCAAGCCTGTCATGACCAGCAATACCTAGGGAACTTCTGAGGCCCTGTGTGAAGATAATAGGGGTCGGAGCCTGCACTGTAATTATTGCACAACCCACGCGGTAGAGACAGCGGTGTCTCTTTCAGAAAAGCTACATAAAAGAAGTACTCTATGATACCTATTGAGGCCAAGAACTGACTAAGTTCCCTGCTCGCAATGCATGAGTGAAGTGACCACCTGCGAACTCGATAATGCAGACCTGCTGCCTGCAGAGGGGCTGCAAGTATAAATGTGATGGCAGAAAACGTCTAGCTTTAAACTAGGCGGAGGTTGGGATAAATAACTTTCACCTCCGGGGGGGTGTCCCCAGGCCTATGGGTCTTTACTTCACTGCCACTGTACATGTACTATAAGCCCCTTTGTAAGGCTAGGCATGACTCGCAATGTGGCACTCTGACCTCAGAGTAAAAGAGAGGTTGAACGGATTGGACGCGTAAACGTCAAGGCCTGGTGTCGCTGACATAAACGGGAAGTACACCTACCACCAGAGGCCCTTGGATACTAGTTTGTAATAGTGTGAGAGTTCCGTTATTGGAACATAATCCTGGGTGCATGTGGATAACTGCTCCTATCATAGCTGGATGGCTTTATGAATACCAGCTATGACCCTGCTGGGCATATACCAACCGCCCCGTTGACCCTTAATCTGAGTAGAGGCTAGAGAACTCCTTCTGTTAGAGACTCTCTAGATAAAACCCCCCTACCGGCTCCCGCTCTGTGCAGGGGAAAGCAGAATAAGAGAACTGAAAAGCAACAGGGTTGTCAAATCCAGGGTTTTTTCCCCTGTATTCTCTCTGGCGGGAGAGGGAAGGGAATTGAAAATCTGCCCAGCCTATTACTGCTTACCTGGCTTTTGTCAAAAGACAGACACAAAGTCTATTAAATGAGGAAAATCGTTTTCTCAAAAACAGTGCCACTGAGCCTTAGTGTGCGGATTGAAAAATAGACTGGTGTTTTGTAAATGCTAAAACTGTGTAAAGTTTAAGCTGTTCACTGTAACGAGCCACGTGAGAAGCTCAGTTTATGGACCGTCTTTCTAGAACACCTCTGGCTAACTGCTAGACCATGGCAGAATGTCCTGTTTATCAAACCCCAGGTATGACCCGGTCGGATGTAAACACACTGCCAGCTGACACTAAAGGTAAGTGGGGGCCAGATTACCCTTTCTGTCAGAGAAAAATCCTTTATGGGCGCCTACCCTGCGTAGGAACAACCGAACGACAGCAAAAACAGGGTTGATAACCCTGGAGGCTCCCTACTCTTTAACTCTTCTCTGTATTTGGAGAAAAAAAACAGAAGATAATCTGTGCAGTATAATAATTTTTTCTTTAGGACTTCTGCTAAACGTCAGAGACTCTGGCCAGCCTTTAAGGCGATGTGGATGTAATCGAAACTCAAGTTAGCAAGGGTTACAGTGTGTCTGCTCTTTAAGCCGAGACTATCCATCCTGAGAGTGGATGTGAACCTTCCGGGTTAAGCATGCTTTAATGTTTCAATGAAGATCCACTAGCCACCCTCTGTTGAGGAATGGGCCATATCCTGATAGAGACTGTGGACAGCTGTGAAGGGAAACAAATTTTGCTTACCCCTGCGCGATGGTGAGCAAACTTCTCTAAGTCTGGGTGGACTAGACCAGGACGGCAACATAGCTGCTTCTGTCTGGGAAGATGGGCCTGCCACAGTAGACCAAGTGTTTGTAGAAGTATAAGAAAAAAAGCACGTACCTTTTGAGACTCTACCCTCACCTTAGTGAGTTCGGCCACTTAAGTTGTCCATGATTTTACCCAGACTGGCTCTTCCAGAGCTGCTGATACCGAAGTGGGGGCACCTGGTCCGCAGACCTTAGCATCGTCAGCTGCACAGAGATCCTCTGGCTAAACTGTTTAAAAGATAATTTAAAAATATATTCGTCACAGATAAAATGCAGCTCATACTAGTGAGCCCGTATGAAATGCCAGATAATGTTAAGCAAAGTGATACAGAATAAAACAGGATCTCTTCCTGTAGGTACATATTTAATGCCATACAGATGCTTACCCTTTGACATGTCCCTTAGACATAAATCGATGCTAGGAACAGTGCCACAGAATAAATCTGCACTTTATTGCTTGGGCATGCATATCCACACATACATTGCAATACGGATCTCCCAGCTGGGTTCTTACCCCGGAGTAATGTATGAATTATTCTGAAATGCGTATGACAGATACTATCACAATTGCCAAGTAAGAGAAGCTACTCAGGATAAATTATACCTGATGCTACAGTTAAACTGTGTCCTTTTTTTATTTTTTTTATAGATAAATATAAATATATTATACATATATATATCTTCTTTAATGTAGATGTGAAAAACAGTAATCAGCACAGACTTTACTGTTAAAATAAGACACCCACACCCTGAGGCAAATTGTCTTGGACCAGTTATGTCCCCTGGGAACTCTGTCTTCAAGACAATATTAAGGTAAACAAACCAGTTATTTGTAGCAAGCCAAACCCTTAGGTAATGTGCTAGCCGATAGGAGAGGCACAGAGGGGTCACCCTTCAGAGCGCTGTATGTAACTTTAACAAGAGACTTGTAATGGTTACCGTACTCGGGAAGCCCGCCAGGGTAACGAGAAGAAAGGGGAAGTTCCGCCCCCAGGACCGCCTCTTCAATGGACCGACTCCATGTGCAGCCTAACCGCCGATGCTGAGTCTGGCCGTGGCTGCTTTCACACTGCGCTGCAGGAAAATAGTGCCCAGGTCTGCAGCAAGTTTTCCGGTCAGCGTGTAGCCTGTTAAACAGTGCAACTGCTGCCTGTGCCCCTCTAGCGGTAGCGCTCGTTGCATAGGGGATCTGCCGGTCAGTCCGTCGGATGAGGAGGAGAGGCTGTAAGCTTCACTCCCATCCGACACTATCAGCTCCCAACGCGGCCGTGTAGGCAGTACTGATAGGTGTACCCAGTCCATGCTCGTTCTATCTAGGGGGAGAACACGCGACTGCCAGCAGTGGTGAGGGGTGAGGGGAGCTGTGATGCTCATCGCCCCTGTGCAGAGACCCAGAGTGCAGGAAGCCGATGTGACTGTACACTCCTCTGGGTCTTTAACAAGGGGTCCTGCGCTGCACCTGTAAATGGAGGAAATAAAATAAAAACGTGATAAAACTATTTCTAACTATAGTATAGGCAGGAGCCTATACAAACGTGTCCTATCTCCTAGGCACTTAACAAAAACTGGAGTCTGATCTACAGAGGAGGGGCATAGTAGGGGAGGAGTCAGGGGAACAAACAAGTTTAATAAGTGCCTAAACTCCTAGTCCCACCTACTATACCCCAATGTCTCGCAGTGTCTCCCAATGGCAGGAAAGAGAAAAAATGTTTTGTTAAAAGTCAACCTCCGTTTTGGCAGGCTTCTCTTAAAGAGATCCTGTCAACGTTGGGTTAACAAGGATTTTACCTAGTGCTCTATGTAAGTATAGAAATAATAACCGTGTTTCTATGCTTTTTTCACTTGGGAGTGAGCTTACAAAGGCAGCAGACGCTATCAGCATAGAAAAAACAAATAGTGCGCTCGATACTGTGTTAAATCCATTTAAACTAAACATAAAATAAGCTCCAAAGTTTTATGTAATGTCACAAATGACAAAAGGCATTCCCATTGTTTTTATTTTTATTACAGTTATATTCACTTGTAAGATAGAAGGTTGAATTAATAAAACAGAAATGTTGCTTCTGAGGTGTGTTGTAAGGTTATCTGCCCGCAACCTGATTCTCTTACTGACTACCTCTTGGTATATCTTTTGCTGAAGTGTTTTTGTTTCCATTTAGCTCTGTTAATAGGGAGAAGGAAAATCTGCCACCAAGAAAAGCCACATTCTATGCCTGGGAAGACCCCACTAGTCAAAGAGAGTTGACCTGGATATGTGGAACGAGCACAGGCTATGTCACTCAAACACAGGTTAGCATTTTTTAACAGCATGATTTTAATTGAATGGACAATGGGTTAAAAACACATTTATTACAATACTAAAAACCTGTAAAATACTGTAGTTTACAACTACTGTATGTCCGAATACCCCTCCTTTCACAAAGCATTTTTAAATATATAGCATGTTCAAATCTAATTGATCCTTATATGCTAATTTTTAATGTTCACTTTTACACCAAGACGCAAATTATAAAACAATTTGTATTTTCTGATTTCTAGGACCGAGTTGAATACCTTAGAATGGAAAATAGCATTGTTTATTTGGTGTCCTTCCTGGAAGGTTTACAGCGGATTGTGCTGTTCACTGAAGATGAAAATGTTTTCCAAGTGACATATGACAGTGAGAAAGCAGAGTTAGCAGAGCAGGAGTTTACAATCTCTTTGTCAAACCTTGGCATTTCTTTAGTAAATAATTACTCAAAGCAAGAAGTCTCTTACATTGGCATCACCAGGCAAGTTAATACAGTCTGTATTTATGTGGTCACCAATACATTATATTTAATTAGAAATGTGTATTCTAAAATTGAGTGAGTCAATCATTTGATAATATTGGTAGCCTGTTACACACTTTTATTATTATTGTCTATTTCTAGGGCGACACAAGTTCCAGTAGTAGTACAAGAAGGGTAACATGAAGGATGGCAAGGGGAGCTGAAGGTGGCAAAGTAGGGGTAGGAAGCAAGGAGGAGTGGAAAAGAGATGGGGAGTGAATGAGAGAGAAAAGTCAAGGGTAACGCCCAGGCAGTGGACTTGAGGAACTGAAGAGATTATGATGTTGACAAGATTAGATTATGATGACACATGAAGTACGGAAGACAATGAGCTTGATTTTGTCCATGTTTAGCTTGAGAAAGCATTATGACTAGTAGGAGGTGGCAACGAGTTTGTTGGAAATACACAAGAGGAAGGAGGCAGAGATGTCGGGGAAGATGAATAGAGATGGGTATCATCAGCAAGGAGGTGGAACTGAAGACTAAGGGAGCTGATTCGCTCACCAAGTGTCACAACTATATTGCGTACCTGCTATTGTTGGCGCAACTCAGAGGAAGGTGCGGAATCTAACGTGCCCCTGGTATTCACCAGGAACCCCTGCAAGGAAGTATGGACTCCGCTGCAGGGACACGCAGGTCGCGGTCTTCCCACAAGTCAACAGCGAGATACAAAGAGGTGTCAGACAGGCTGGGTCGGTAATGTTCTGGTAGTACGAGGTACACAAGGATATCCAGAAGAATGGTGAGACAAGCCGGGTCGATAACGTTCAGGCAGCGCAGTACAAAAGGAGAATCCAAATGGGGTGGTCAAACGGTCCGGGTCAAAAGGTCACAGGCAGCACATGGATAGTCAGGAACAAATACAGGAGACTGCTACACACAAACGCTGGAGGCAGGAAGACCTGATACTCTGGCACTGGTAAGAGTACCAGAGGATGTTTAAATAGTGAGGTGCCCCAATCAGAATCAGCGCTGCAGCGCTGTCATTCCCGGCGCCAGGGAGATCCATCCATAGCGCCCCGTTGCCTAGCAATGGGGCGCGATGTACTGAGGTCGGCGGCCGAAGCCGGAAGTGATGCGTCTGGTTGGTAAGCAACCAGACGCGCCGGGTGGAGACCAGGCGACAGGACCGCGGGATGGCGCCTGACAGTATACCCTCCTCTTCTTCCTCCTCCTGTTTGAAGGAATCTTTTAAGAACTCTAGGAGCGTGAAGGTCTTGCTTGTCCACCCATAATCTCTCCTCTGGGCCGTATCCTTTCCAATGGACAAGATATTGCTGTTTGCCATGAAGAATGCGGGAGGCCAAGATCCGATTGACCTCGAATTCTGTTCCAGAAGAGGTTTGTATTGGTGGGGGACGACAGGGAGGTAAAAATAATTTATTGAGTACCAACGGTCGTAGTAATGAGACATGGAAAGTATTATGACATTTCAGAGAAGGAGGAAGTTTTAATTTAAAGCACACAGAATTGATTACTTGCAGGATGGTGCAAGGGCCAATAAATCGTGGAGCCATCTTCGTAGAAGGAACTTTTAGTTTCAGGTCCCAGGTGGATAGCCATACTTGGTCCCCCACTTTTAGGAGGAGAGTGGCCCTACGATGACGGCCTGCAAAGATCTTGTGATGCTGAATAGCCTTGAGTAAAGCCGTCTTAGTTTTGGCCCAAATGAGGGCAAACTCCTGATAGAGAGTATCTACGGCTGGAACCGGCGAGGAGGACACTGGAAAAGGATCCGGAAAAACAGGATGGCTTTAATATACAGTAAAGAATGGGGAGAATCCTGTGGACTCATGAATGTGTTGGTTATGGGAGAACTCTGCCCAAGGAAGGAATTGAGACCATTTATTCTGATTGTCAGAGGTAAAACAGCAAAGAAACGTCTCAAGATCCTGATTGATTCGCTCCATCTGTCTGTTGGTTTGGGGATGATACCCCGAAGAGAATTTTAATTCTATATTCAATTTACCGCAAAAGGTTCTCCAGAACCGGGATGTGAATTGGACTCCACGGTCCGAAACGATCTCCTTAGGGTAGCCATGTAACCTGAATATCTCCTTGATAAAGACATCTGCAAGATGACCGGCTGCGAGCAATCCAGTTAGAGGAATAAAGTGTGCCATCTTCGAAAAGCGATCAATAACCACCCAGATAGTGGTAAACCCTGCACTGTGGGGTAGATCTGTGATAAAATCCATGGCCACACTTTCCCAAGGAGCATTGGGAATAGTGAGTGGACGAAGGAACCCTGCCGGAGCTCTTCTAGAAGTCTTGTGTTAGGCACAAGTAGTGTAGGAGGCAACGAATTTGCAAACATCGGCACGTACAGTAGGCCACCAGAAGCAATGACAAAGCAATGCTGTGGTCTTCTTTATTCCAGCATGGCCGGCAATGCGGGATGAATGAGCCCACTGTAGAGTCTTGAGCCGGAGATGGGATTCCACAAATGACCGGCCCGGAGGAGGAGAGGAAGGCTTGGTCCTAGTGAGGGCTACAATATTAGAAGGATCAATAATATGTTGAGGAACCAACGGTTTTAGGCGATCAGAATCGTCAAATGAGCGAGATAATGCATCTGCACGTCCGTTCTTGGCACCAGGACAAAATGTGAGCTTCATGTTAAATCGAGCAAAAAAGGATGCCCAGCGGGCTTGCTAAGGATTAAGGCAACGAGCCTCCTGAATAAACACTAGGTTCCGATGGTTGGTAAAAACAGTAACAGGAAATATAGCCCCCTTCAACAAATGTCGCCATTCTTCCAGGGCAGCCTTGATGGCTAGTAACTCCTTATCCCCAATTCCATAATTACATTCACTCGGAAGGAATCGTCTGGAGAAAAACCCACACGGATTGTGAGAGCCAGAAGGAGATTCTTGAAATAGCACCGCTCCAATGCCTACAGAGAGGATGCATCTACTTCTAAGAAGAAGGGTCGTTCTTGGTCAGGCTGGAAAAGAACTGGAGCTGAAGAGAATGCCTCCTTTAGTGTAGTGAAGGCAGAGATGGCCTCCGGGGACCAGACCCTAGGATTGGCAGTCTTCCTGGTTTAAAGCTGTGATGGGAGCAATGATGGAGGAGAATCCCCGAATAAATTGACGATAATATTTCTCGAAGCCAATGAACCTTTGGATCGCTTTAAGGCCTTGTGGCTGAGGCCAATCCAGGATGGCTATCACCTTAGTGGGATCCATACATAGACCTTTACCTGACACAATGAAACCGAGAAAAGGTACAGGGTGACTTCAAATACGCATTTCTCCAACTTGCAGTAGAGGTGGTGTCTCCGGAGTCTACGTAGGACCTCCTTAACTTGTTCCCGATGGGATTTCAAATCTTTAGAAAATATTAAAATATCGTCTAAATACACCACCGCCGAAGTGTATAACAGGTCATGAAAGATATCATTAATGAATGTTTGGAAGATAGTTGGGGCGTTACAGAGGCCGAAGGGCACCACCAGGTACTCAAAGTGCCCATCTCTGGTGTTAAAGGCCGTCTTCCATTCGTCCCCCTTCTTGATGGGGATCAAATTGTAGGCCCTACGGAGGTCTAATTTAGAAAACATTTGAGAACCACTGAGCCTGTCAAAAAGGTCAGAGATGAGAGGAAGTGGATATCGATTCTTGACGGTGATGCGATTGAGAGGACGATAATCGATACAAGGCCGAAGAAACCCATCTTTCTTCTTGACGAAAAAAAAACCTGCACCAGCTGGGGAAGTGGACCTACGAATAAATCCCCGTTTTAGGTTCTCTGAGATATATTGAGGCATGGCTGACGTCTCTGGACGAGATAACGGATAGGTCCGTCCTTTGGAAATCAGTTGATCAGGAGACAACACAATAGCGCAATGCCAGGGACGATGAGGAGGCAGGGTTTCTACTTCAATCTTGCTGAATACATCTTGGAATTCCATATAAGCAGCAGGAAGATTGGTTAACTCGGAATGGGACATCACTTAAATTTTTGGAGGCAAGACTTTAAGAAACATTTATGATGGCATCCTGAACCCCACGCGATGACTTGAGCGCGGCCCCAATCCATTTGGGGAAAATGCATCCTTAACCACGGTAGCCCCAAGATGAGGGGGTTAATGGACTTAGACAAAACCAAAAGTTGGATCATCTCGCTATGAAGTGCTCCTACCATCAACCGAACAGGAGAAGTCACAGAGGAGATGGAGCCATGAGTGACACGACTGCCGTCAGAGATAACGGTTGAGGCAAAGGTTTTAAGGATATTTGGAGCTGCGAGGCCAGATCCGCCGAAATGAAGTTCCCGGAGGAGCCGGAGTCCACAAAGGCCGTGGTGGAGAAGGTACCTTTAGAGGTGCTCAGGATGACAGTCATGAGAAATTCTGGGGAATTTTTGGAATAGGGAGCAACAGTGGACTGTCCTAAAGCGGCCTTCCCGCCACCGTTTAGGAGGAAGAGTTTCCCGGTCTCTTGGGGCAAATTCTCAGCAGATGTCCCGAGTCACCACAATAAAGACACAGACGTTGTTTGAAGCGTCTCTCTCTTTCTTCTGGGGACAATTTAGAACGTTCTACTTGCATTGGTTCGTCTACTGGCAAGATGGGGTTTTGAAACTGAGGCGCTAGCCGCGGTACGAACAGTTTGCCGGGGGGGGGAGGCTTTCCTGGTAGCGCAAATCCACTTTAATGCACATTTAGATGAGGGAATCTAAGTCTGCCGGGAGTTCTCTGGAAATTAACTCATTTTTAATCCGATCAACCAGACCCTTCTTTGTTCCATTTTAACTCGGAAGCCAGAGTCCAGAATTGAACCGCGTATTGTCCCACGGACAGATCCCATTGACTGAGGTTTAACAGACTAGTAGCTGCGGAGGCCACTCTCCCGGGATCGTCAAAGACTCTTCTAAAAGCCTCAATGAAAGAGTTTGAGCTGCTGAGGAGGGGATCCCCTCGTTCCCATAAAGGTGAGGCCCAGGCAAGCGCTTGACCACTGAGGAGGGAGATAAGAAAAGCCACTTTGGTGCGTTCTGATGGAAAGGCCCCAGGATTACACTTAAATTGAATGGCGCATTGGTTCAGAAAGCCCCTGCACTTATTGGGATCTCCGTCAAACTTTTCGGGTGTCGGAATGCGTAGACAGGAGGCGGCTGTAGAGACCGTAACCACACTGGATGATGCAGACGTAGAAGAGGTTATGGCTGGTGTAGTAGGTAAGGAACCCTGTAACACATCAAAATGGGTTGCAATACCTTGAACACATTGGAGGATGGGCCTGGGCTGCTTCTTGTTGTTCCACTCGCTGAGCCAAGTGCAGGAGTAGATCTCGAGCCGACGGTTCACCAGACCCCTCAGTTGTCATGGCCAGAGTATACTGTCACAACTATATTGCGTACCTGCTATTGTTGGCGCAACTCAGAGGAAGGTGTGGAATCTAACGTGCCCCTGGTATTCACCAGGAACCCCTGCAAGGAAGTCTGGACTCCGCTGCAGGGACACGCAGGTCGCGGTCCTCCCACAAGTCAACAGCGAGATACAAAGAGGTGTCAGACAGGCCGGGTTGGTAATGTTCTGGTAGTACGAGGTACACAAGGATATCCAGAAGAATGGTGAGACAAGCCGGGTCGATAACGTTCAGGCAGCGCAGTACAAAAGGAGAATCCAAATGGGGTGGTCAAACGGTCCAGGTCAAAAGGTCACAGGCAGCACAAGGATAGTCAGGAACAAATACAGGAGACTGGTACACACAAACGCTGGAGGCAGGAAGACCTGATACTCTGGCACTGGTAGGAGTGCCAGAGGATGTTTAAATAGTGAGGTGCCCCAATCAGAATCAGGCGCCAGGGAGATCCATCCATAGCGTCACGTTGCCTAGCAATGGGGAGCGCTGTACTGAGGTCGGCGGTTGAAACCAGAAGTGATGCGTCTGGTTGCTAAGCAAGCAGACACGCTGGGCGGAGACCAGGCGACCGTACCGGACAGATCGCGGGACGGTGCCTGACACCAAGGTAGAACATGTAGATTTAGACCAGCAGGACGCCAAGGACGGAGCCTTGTGGGACCCGATGACCAACACATGGTCAGTCACCAGTCCTGGTGGAGTGGATGAAGGAGAGGTCCCTTTAAGAGAGGGCAGTAGAAGAATTGATTTAGGAGGAAGGGGCCAAGTTGCAGTGACGGTGTGGAAGTTAGAGATGGAAAAATGTCAAGGATGGAAACCAATTTGCTGCACACATACCTGGCATTCCAGAGGACACACAAATAAGGGAGGAAGGGGAGATTTCAGTATGGCTGATGACATTGGAGGAGTGTAGAGGCAGGGTTTGGAACATCGGATGGGTAAGAGCAAAGGGTAGGAATTGGGTGTGATTAGGGTTAGTGGAGATGTTGGTGGCAGATAGGATGAGAGGAGAGACTTGAGAGTGTGAACAAGTGATACGAGTGGGGTTGGGGGAAAGCATAGAAGGTAGACAAAGCGATAAAGAAGTTAAGACTAATGATGAAACATTGAGAGTGAAGGCTATGCAAATTCTGTAGTAGACACTAATATTGACATAATGGGGGAATTTAATTCTGTCGCGAGTAACGCGGCACTAAATCTATTACAGTTAATACGGTAATTTTAACCCTGATTTTTGCTTGCTGAGCTGTGAGCAAAAACCAGCGTTAAAGATTACCATATTAACGGTAATAATGCACACTATTAACATAATATCAGTAATAGTGTGTAGACCGCGTTACTGCCGAAAGTAATGCGGTCCTCTCAATGAGTGAGAAGTCTTTGCAGCAGTTATAGTTCACATAGATAGCTAGGGTGAAAAGTATACATGCAACAATAAAGGTATCATAGTACTATTGTACATGAGATAAGACACAGTAGTACAAACACTGCAAGTGAGTGCAACAATAGTAATAGTACAGAAGGACAGCAGCAGGACAATCAATGGAGATGGGAGGACACTGGTTGAAGTATATAGAAGGCAACTGAAAATGCAGAGGATCCAGGGGAGCACTAGAGAGGCAGAGGGAGGCTAGAGATAGAATGAGCAGTAGCTGGCTGAGAGTGCCTGGGGCAAGGGAGGGAAGGAAGGTAAAGGGTGCAGGAGAAGTAGGCCAGTCAGATGAAGGGCCAGCAGAGGAATTCTGCTGAAGACCAATTGTGAGATTCCGGAGGTCTAGTGCGCGTGTCCAGCAGGTTGGTGACCAGTGTGGGGTAGGTTTTTTGTAGAGGACAGGTCCAGTCTCTGGCATGAGAATGGAGCATGGAGAAGGAACTTAGCACGTCCCAAGGATGGTATTGGTCAAATGGAGGCAGGAGAGAGAGCATTGTGGTTCTAAGCACCAGGTTGAAGAGCCAGTCCATGGAGGAGAGGGAGTTATCAGGATTGTGGGTATAGTTGCCAGATTGTCCTCAGCAGTGAAAAGGAGGTCATCAGGAGGGTGGATCAGAAGTATGCCCTAGACCAAAGTTGCTGGAGTAATAAGACTTTCGTAATGCATCTTAGTGCAAATGTACTATAATACTACCATTAAAGAGGCAAGGCACTCCTTTCTAACCCAGGGAACCTAGAAGATTGGGGTCATGTACAAGTCGGTGCCATTTGCGCAGTTCCATTTTTGTACCCTACAATTAGAACTTCTGAGTGGTGGGATAATCACCTCTCTCACTAGACTCTTGAGTCTTCTGTTTCTGAAAGTTCAACGCTTTTTGTCATGCTAACTGGACAGTGCTCACTTATTCAGGGATTGGCCACTGTTAATCTGGGACTGGGAAATTGTAAAAATGGATGCCAGCCTCAAGGCTTAGGCAGCATTTTGGCAACATCACAGTCTGTTCCGTATGTGGTCTCCGACCAACATCTTGGAACTTGTGGTGATTTGCCCAGCTCTTTTGATGGCTTCTGATTCCCTTAAGAACAGGATGTTACAGGTACAATGAGTATCAATCTTAACCATTTAGTTGACAGCCATAGTGCTCTAGGTATGGCAGAAGCAGAATGTATCTTCCATTTTGCAGAGGAGACTGATGGGATCTGATGGTTTTTCCAGATTGATGCAATGGGGATTCTCTGACCATTCAGCATAGGCTATATTTTCAGTCCTCTTGTGTTTCACTGCTGGCTTTGCATTTGCCAAAATGGGGATGACTTTTTGTCCATGCTAGCAGAAGATCCATGGTGGCTTCTGTTTTGCCTGGACCTGCTCTCTGAGCACTTTTAGTCTTCAGAATTTACCAGGCCTAGCCTGAGCAACCTGTGTCTTGAAGCCCCTAAACATCAGACACAAAGTGTTTTTTGGACAGGATAATACATGAGGTGTTGCAGGATAGGAAACTGTCTTCTAAGGACAAGCAGAGGGTATTTACAAATTTTTTTCAGCTGTATGTGGATGACTATTTCTCTTAGGACAGCTTCTAGCTACCTTACCTTTTTGTTTTTCATCAAAGTAGCCTGAACAGAGATCTAACTCCTAGTTTGCTCAAGGTGCAGATATCAAGGACTTTCCTTTTGGTGTGTTTCATGTCCATCCAACATGTCCATCCAATGTGGTTCCTGCTTGTAACCTAATTCTGGATGTCTCCATTTACTAGATGGATCCATTCAAGCCCAGAAACATTTCTTCTTCATGCCATACACTCATGTCACAGCTGGTATGCCTATCCGGAGTCCCCTTACTAATCCTTTTTCTCTTGAAGTTTGTTTTAATCATCCATTTAAATCAAGAGATTATTCTCCTTTTGCCAAAAAGGTGGTTTTGCAAGGGCCATAGGCCTCCACTCTTTGGATATTGCCTGAACATTTGGAATATACTTGCAGTGAATATAGTTGCATGTTTTAGAGCTGCCCTATGGGTGGATACTCGTAGACTGTGCTGTGCACAAAAGTTTTTGGCCAAAGCTAGCGTATTTGGAGACAAAGACGTTAGAGCAATAGAATCTGGTGAAAGTGTAGACAGAAGGCCAAGTAGTTGCCAACACAATTGCTCGATCGAAGCTCCATTTCGTGCGGCCCAGGAAGCGCTTACCGACCTGGTGAAGTTAGCCTTAATCTGTTTTGGAACTGGAAAAGCCTGCAAGAGACAAGCCTGACAAATGGTAGTCTTAATCCATCTGGCATCTGTCTGCTTTATTGCCGGCCATCCTCTCTTGTGAGCGTAGTATAACACCAAGAGACTATCAGTTTTACGCACGAATGGCGTGCAGTCTACATAGATCTGCAAAGCCCTAACTACATCCAACTGAAGAAACGAATCCTGTGAACTGGACTGTAATTCCCGGGGCAATGCAGGTATAACAATATCCTGTTTCATGTGAAATTTGGACACCACTTTGGATTGGTGTGTAAAACCGCTCTGTCCTTGTGAAAGATAAAAAGGGTGACATCACAAATGATATGGCCAGTAAAAGGAGACCTTCTAGGTCAGACTTTTTAAAGAAACAGATTCTAAAGTTTCAAACGGCAACGCTGAAAGAACCAAATTCAGATCCCATGGTGCCACCAGCGTAACAAAAGGCCGCGTAGGACCCCCTGAAGAAAGGTCATTTTTGGGAAAAGACCGACAAGGCCGAGATCTGAACCTTAAGAGATGTCAAACGTAGGCCCTTGTCCAGGACTGAAGACAAAACCTGAGCCAGACGGAACGAAGAGTTGAGTGCACCTCGATGTTCACACCAGCCTATGTAGGACTTCTTGACCTGGTGATGATAATTCTGAGAAGACACCGGATTCCTGGCCTTAATCATCGTTTACAGGACCCTTTTAAAGAGGAACTTTTTTTTGTGGAGAATCAGGGCCTCGGCCGCCAGTCTATCAAATCCAGCCATACTAAGTCTGAATGAAGGAACAGACCTTTGCTCAGAAGATCTTCCAGGAGAGGAAGTTTCCAGGTCGGTTCTAAGTCCATGCCAGCAGATCAGCGTACTAAGATCTTCTCGGCCAGTCTGGTGCCAGCAGAATTGCCTGCATTCCACACTCTTGGCCTTCTTGAGTACCTGAGGTAACATAGGAATAGGAGGAAAGATATATATCGGCCAGTAATTCCAGGGAACCGTCATGGCATCCACTAGAAATGCCTGCGGATCCCTGGCACAATACCTGTCAACCTTGTTGTTCAGCCGAGAGGCCATCGTGTCGACCTCTGGCTGACCCTACTTGTCTACAATCTGGGCAAACACCTACGTGTGGAGGGACCATTTTCAAGCATGAATGGCATAGCAACTTAAGTAGTCAGCTTCCCAATTGTCTACAACTTGGATAAAGTCCACCGATACGGCCGGGATATGATGTTCCGCCCAGACCGTGATCCTGGTTGCCTCCTTCATGGCCACTTCATGGAACTTCTTGTCCCCCTTTGGTAGTTGATATACACCACTGCTGTGGCGTTGTTGGACTGGACTTCAACGGTACTGTTTTTCAGTAAAAACTGTGCCTGTACAAGAGAGTTGAAAACTGCTTGTAGCTTGATGGGCAGCCTTACCTCCTCCTGGGACCAAAGCGCCTGAACATGGAGGTTCAGTGTCACCGCATCCCAACTGTGTAGGATGGAGTCTGTGGTTACATTTGTCCAGTCCAAAACCGAAAAGGTGTTTCCCTAACTGAGATTCCTCATCTTCAGCCACCACAAAAAAAAACCTGACAGGTCAGTAGTGACAGATGGAAGAACTAAGTCACCAAGTGATGATTGGAACTCGACCACCTTGCTAGTGTCTCGTTTTGGAAGAGCTGTGAATGGAAGTGAGCAAACTAAATGGCTTCGAAACAATACACCTATCTGCCCCTTAAGTTTCATGCACTGAAGAATGGAAATGTGCTTGAGGAATAATAAGGTTTTCACCTTCTTTTGATTTGCCAAAATCTTGTCCTGGGGCAAAAACACGCTCTGACATCTGGTGTAGAACAAGAGACCCAGGAAAACCATGCACTGAGTCAGGACCAGGCTGGACTTTTTGAAATTTATGACCCAACCGTGCGACTGCAACATTTCCCCTGTCAAACGTAAGTAGCACAGAAGAAGACGAGCCGAAATAGCTTTGATCAGGAGATTGTCAAAATATGGCAGAACCGTCACCCCTTTCTGATGGAACACCACTGCCATTACCTTTGTAAATACCCTTGATGCAGTTGCCAGACCAAAGGCTAAGGCTCGGAACTGGTAATGGGACGCATCCACTGCAAGCCCGAGAAGGTTGTGGTGGCCGTCCCATATTGAGAAGTGAAGATATGCTTCGTTGATATCCAAGGATGCAAGAAACTCGTTCTGCTTCATGGAATTGATCACTGAGTGAACTAACTCCATCCTGAAGCTGGGTACCCTCAAATGTAAGTTGAGGGATTTCAGTCTCAGGATGGGGCAGAAGGACAAATGCAGCTTTTGTGCAAAAAAAATTTGAAAATAATAACCCAAATTTCTTTGCTGTCTTGTAACTGGGAAAATCACTCCTGATGATAAGTGATTGAATGACCCCCTGAAGTACTTTCCTTCTGGTGGCTTCTTGTGGAAGGGGAGTGGAAAAGAAATGCTGCGAAAGTGTCCCCAAGAGATCCAGAACATAACAGCTCCTCACTATGTCCTCTACCCAGCCGACCAGGGAATAACGGATCCACTGGTCCCAAAAGAGCAAGAGACGAGTCCCCACCACCGAACTTCCAGACGGGGGAAGAGGAAAGTCATGTAGGCTGCTTATCTTATGGCTTTCACCCAGGACATCTTCCAGTGCAAGCCTGCCTACCACTTTGAGATGCTTCACCCCATGGGGCAAAGAACTGGCCTCTCGCAGCAGGCCCCTGGATCTACAAACAAAGGGAAATGACCAGAAGACATCCTGCACAGATCCAGGACAACATTGCCCAAGTACTTTGATGCTTCCTTAATGTGCTCAGCTAAAGTTGTTAAGTCAGATCTAGGCATCCTAGACTGTTTGCCATCACTGAGTGTGCTTTCCTACTTTTCTACCGCTCTGATCACCCAGATAGCTGCCACAACGTGTCGAAGTGAAGATTCAGAGGCTAAATAAATGGATTTCAAAATCCCTTCACACTTCCTATCAGTGCTGTTTTTAAGGTAGCAGCACTAGGGATAGGAATAGTAGTGGAATTTGCTGGGTGCGCAATGGGGACATCCACACTCTGCTGTGACTTCTGTGATCCAATCTCTACGTTTGAGAAGGGGTATGAGAACCAGAACCGTATTGGAGCCTGAAATCTGCTATCAGGTTGCAGCCTCGCCTCCCCCAACATTTCTGATAACTGTGAGGAAGAAGGTAAAGAACCAGGCAGTTTCTTCTTCCGTTTAAACAGGGAAACCTCTGGATCTACCGGTGCCACCTCAGAAATATTCAGGGTCTGTCGGACCGCTAGAATAAGGTCCTCCATCCCCTATCTACTGAAGGAATCTTCCTCCCAGGTTTTCAGATCTTTATAGTCCGAATCTTCTGGAATCTCCAATCCTCCTGCAGGGAGTGTTCTGAATCGGATTCTGCTAACCCCCTAGACCCGGAATGGAGCCTGACGCTTGCGTGGTCTGTTAGAAGAGGACATCTTCAACATCTTCTCTAGGGAGGACGACACCCTAACCAGCCACTGAACTGACTTACCGTTCCTGGAAACACATTTACCCGTCTGATTTCAGCAATGAATCTAGCCAGTTCTTTAGTCCAGGTCGGCTCCACCAAGTTGGGTGCGTCCCCAGTAGACTAATGCAGATCTAGATCCTCAAACTCACAAGCCATGCATTGGGCATCCAGGTCTGACCATCCACTAGGTAGCTTTGCTTGACACCTAGAACAGGAACACTACTGAGCTGGTCCTGACAGCTTTGGACCTGGAAATATTCCCTTTTTCTGAAATCTTGTAGCAACAATGTAAGAAAAATAAGGAAAAAGAAAAGAGCAAACCGTAGAAAACAATCTTTGACAGAGAGTGATCTAACAGTTTTACTCACACAATAATTTAATATCTATACATACAGCTATATGTATATAACTAGTTTCTGTCAGCAAGCCCTATTATATAATAATTGAGTACTCAATATACAGAGAAGGTACTGTAGCTAAACTTAGGAAGGGGTCAGTACTCAATATATAATAGAGAAAGTACATTTATATTACCGAAAAAAAGGTGCTCCAATATTAAGATAAAGCTTACAATATTAATAATAGTGACACAACACTACAGCAGTCACAAACCACACAGCAGTAGAAAAAACTTTCCCCTAGGTACAACGTGGACCAGGCACAGCAGAGCCAAAGTGACAGTTTGAAATGGCAGGTTCTGCTTAACTGAAAACCCTGCACGAGAGGAGTTTGGCCACCCACTTAGTGAAGACACGCCTCCTCCTTAACTGTCATTCCTAACATGGTAGTTATTCCTGTCCATCTCAGATCCAGGTGGGAGTTGTTACTATCACAGCCCCCTACCAGGCTCCAACACTGTCTGAGTCCTCTGTAGCAGGTGTGGACCGCCGGCAGCCCCAGGGTGTCTTCCGTGGAGTTCACTTCACCGCTAGTTGTAAAACATAAAAAGAAATGGAACTAAACTAACAAGTGCCCTACCCTGTAGGCACTTTGAAACCCCTCATCCAGGGGGACATAGAGGGGAGGGATCAGGTCAGTCAGGTTGACAGAATATAGTGCCTTACTCCCAGCACAGCGCCCTCTATACCCCATAGTCAGCAGTATCCCATAAATGGCTGTGCAAGAGAAACTGCTGCCTCGATAGCCCCCCCTACTGGATGCGCCACTGCTTCTGTCAACTATAACTGTGCAGAAGCTCAAATCAATTTTCTATCTGTATGAAAATGTACACTGGAAAACTACCTCTCCACATCAGAACTTTATTCCTTATTGACTGGAAGTCATTCCTGAGCATTAAAGCATGGGGCTTTGTGGTAGGCACATGGAGGATAGCCGTATGGTCCTCTCTGTAAGCCTTCACGAAGCATATTCGGAAGTCTGGTCTGCAAGGCCTTAATTGTATAGTAATTTTTTATGTAGATACAGCCCCAATCATCCATTTTTTGCCTCTACTGTAGCAACTTTCTCAAGATTAAACACTGCAACTTAAGTCAAATGTACTTCAGAAATGAATGCATTAAAATAACCCAAGGTTGTTTTATTCTAATTTATTTATACTTATCTTAGAGACAGTAGATTTAATTCTGAATTGTTTTGGCTTTTCTCACATTTCAGTTCAGATGTGGTTTGGGAGACAAAGAAGAAGACAAGATGGAGGCCACTGAGTGTAAAGCAAACTGAAAAGTTAGAAGCAGCCTATAAGGACTACAGTGAGTCTGCCCCCACAGACAACAGAATTGTGGAGTTGGATTCCAGTACTCAGGTAAGACTTGGAGGTATATTAACTAAATACTGGTTTGAAAAAGTGGAGATGTTGCCGATACCAACCAATCAGATTCTAGCTGTCATTTTGTAGAATGTACTAAATCAGTGGTTCCCAAATTGTGCGCCTAGGCTTCCTGGGGTGCCTTGGAAATCTCACAGGGGTGCCTCGGCCAGGGCCAGTGGTAAGCAAGGCGGGGGACTACTTGGTAATTATTTTGGCTTAGGGATGCCTTGAAAGAATTTTGGAGACCCTAAGGGTGCCTTGAACTGAAAAAGTTTGGAATCCACTGTACTAAATAAATGATAACTAGAATCTGGTTGCTATAGGCAACATCTCCACTTTTTCAAACCCGCAATTTTGTAAATATACCCCTTAGAGGCTGATGCCAAGTTGAACATACATTCTTTTAGTGTGTTTCCATACTGTGCATAAATTATGCGTACACATATGTCCGAATGCAGATGGGTACGTAAGGGAGCATTTATTTCAATGTTTTTATTTAACAGTCATTTTTTGCTAATGCACTACAGGTCTTAGTGGTTCTACAAGCACCATCATGCTTTGGCAACCATGGGCATGCTGGCATTTGTAGTTCTTCACATGCCAGCATACCCGAGCACTGTAGGGCTGCCAGAGCTAGACTTGATTGGTCAGAATGTGTTCGATGAGTTTAGAATGCTCTGGTAGCCATGGGAATGCGGACACTTGTTATCTACAATCGTCGGCGTATAAAAGCAGTTTAGAGCTTCCAGGGCTTGCTGGAAACAGTAGTGCACCAGGAAAAAAAAGGCTGTAATGTATCTTTTAACTATTTATTCTACCAAATCACACTAGTATGGGGTGTTGGAAGGAGGAGCCCTTGTTCTTTCAGTATGGGACTGTGTTTTCCTGGCTGTGCATTTTTTGGCGGGCCTAATCCCCTAGGACAGTGGTTCCCAAACTGTGTGCCTAGGTTCCCTGGGGTGCCTAGGCGATCTCACAGGGGTGCCTCAGCCAGGGCCAGTGGTAAGCAAGGCGGGGGACTACTTGCTAATTAATTTGGCTTAGGGGTGCCTTGAACTGAAAAAGTTTGGGATCCAGTGCCCTAGGAAATTCAGCCCTGTGCTGAACAGGGTATTGCTGTGTGACGTTATGACAGAGCAACTACCTAATGCATGTCTCCAGTGGCGCACACAGGGGGGGTTTCTGGTTCTCCAGAAACCCCTCCCCTCCGCGAACCAACGGTACTGTACAGCAGCCGTGGCGCTGTCAAAGAAGCGTCCGCGGCAGTGCTGTATTGTAGTATAATACAGCACTGCCGCGGATGCTGCTTGACAGCGCCGCGGCTGCTGTAGAATTCAAACGCGCCGAAATGGAGCTGCTCCCTCTCACATTATTTTTTTTTTCCGGGGGGGGCGGAAACCCCCCCTTCTAAATCCTGCGTTCGCCCCTGGTCTCCCTGTTATAGTGTCAGCAGCTTTGCCTATCATACCCTAGTAGTGGCTTTTTGAGGAGGAACACACTGTTCCTCTCCCTGATATTATGGCTACCAGTCGAGGTATGTGCTTAGTTCAGCATGCCATTTTTTCTATTTTATTTTTTTTAACTATTATTAATTTCATTATTGTTAAAGTTTGCAGGTTGTCATAATCATCAAGTTGATGATTATTATTGTCTCAAAAGCATTTTATGTATAATACACTTTAAATATAAGATACATTAACCATACTTTGTAGTCACACATATCTTAAGATATGTGCAACTCAAAAAATACACTTAATTGTGTTTTATTTTTATTTCTTTTTTTGTTAAATAACGTTTCATTATTAGCATCAAAATGAAAAACATACAAAGGGGCCAAATCAATTCAGCCACATTCTAGGAATAACACGGCCTGCACACTATTGCCGTTGATATGGTAAAAATGCGCAGTATGGCAATTTTAACGCTGATTTTTGCTTGCAGCTCTTGGATTCGCGAGCAAAAATTCAGGTTAAGATTACTATATGAAGCTAATAGTATTAGCGCCGCATTAATCCTAGACTAACGTGGCAGAATTGAATCGACCCCAAAGTGTTGATAAATAGAAATTAATTCACATATTTCACAGAGGAATTGAGACATACTGAGAAGGGGCATGAAGGGAAGCAGATGGGAAACCTAGGTCTTATTTTTTACCGTATTTTACGTCTGCGTTTTAGACACACACTTTCAAACTCAGCATCAGCTCATTAGTCTTTTAATTTATATTTGAAGATTTGCTTTTATTCTGAACTCATTCGTTTTTTATTTGTAACTTTTTTGACACTAAGGGGGAATCCAATTCCCCACTTTGTTCTAAAGAACAACGTGGGTTGTGCACAATTGCTGCGCCTTGTTACCATTACTACAGTCATTTCAACGCTGCTTTTTGCTGGCAGCTCCCTGAGCCATTCTTATGGTGATATGCTGTGTTTGGTTTTTGCCAAAGATGACATTGTGCATTAAGACCAAAAACCTATATGTTGGTTTTGTCAGAGGACATTTGTTACCTTTAGGTGCAACGTTGCATTGCTTTAGAGGTGTTTTTGGAAAGACGGGGCCTTCCATGACATCACTTGTTTAGTCTTTTTCTGATAGTAGACAGATGCCTGTAGATTCCTACATGTGTACATTTGGATTCTTTGTGATTTCACACAGCATCATACTGTCTGATCTTTGTGAATTGGCTGAATCACCCACTCATGGAAATGGCATCTGTCTTTAATATTCTCTGTTAGGAAATCATCTTTTTCACTGTTGAATGAATGATTGTTTGGGAATTGCCTTACAGCCATTTGCAGTCTGATGAGCAGCAACAAACAAACAGGCAATGGTTATGCTTTATATAGGGGAAGTATCACTTCCTATCACATATGAAGTGCAGCTGAATAGTAGCACCTGGCTCAAAGTTCCCTCTTCAATGATATGGAAGCTGTAAGGTTATACTTAATTTTAACTCCATATATGGGTTATTTATCACGTATGATTAGATTTATGAAATGTTATTACTTGGTGATGGTTAGATGATTGTTAATTATGTCCTGATATGTAAAAACACAGATATGAGGATGTACTTTCTTGTACTTTATCACATGACTGTACTATTTTGTTAAGACATCTGACCTGAACTGAAAACACTGATACTGAGCCATGTTTTTGTTTTACACTTCATTCTTGTTCCTTTTCATCTCTAAATTACACAATTGTCTTAAAGAATATGGTATATGACACAAAAATTAAGGCGTGAACTCAGGAGAATCTCTATTTAGCTGCAAATAATTCTGCAATATTTTATACCACCACTTATGGGGTATAGAGCATAATGGTGCCTCACAATCCTTACAAAATGGCATAGGATTGTGATGGTAAGAAAGCTACACTACCATATGAAATGTGGCCTTATTTCTTATGTTATAGTGTTGTTATGGCACTATTGGTGCACAGTTACAGTACACGCATGTTGTTTTTGGGAATGTTGTAGGCGTGCCTAACACCCACTTTCACTGGCATGAAATTGGTACAACAAACATCAGCACCTGTGAGAAGAAGCTTTCTGCCAGCTTTGAAAATAGAATACTCTGCCTCTGCTCATCAGACATCTATCAGACTGCAGGTCTACAGAATACAGGTAGAGGAAATGTTCATCTACTCCTTTGTAGTTTGTTGAGCGTGAATACACTGAGTGGCTCCATAAGTCATGCTCATTTTTACATATGAAATTTAAATATCAAACCTTGTATGCAAATGTTCAGATTTTTTATTGTTAAAGACAAGGGAGCCATAATTATTATGTTGATAATTAGATATAAATGTTTAAAGCATTAAATAATAGATTGTAATGTATCGTAGCTTATGTAGCATGTGCCCTGCAGTGAGCTGTGTACACCTATACCTTTATAATAAGATATTGTGTTCAGGGGCATTTCTGCCATTATACACACACACACTGGTCCATTGGAGCTTACAGTTTAAATTCCTTAACACACACACACATTTTGTGAGCAGCCATTCAGCCTACCAGCATGTTTTATTCTGTGAGAGGAAATTGGAGCACCTGGAGGACCCATGCAAACGAAGAGAGAACATACACTTTCCACACAGAATAGTACGTTGGTTGGAATGGAACCCATGGCATCAGGCCTATAAGACAGCAGTGCTACCCACTGTGTTGCCCATTTTTGCCATGTGGAGAAGTAAGCACCTCATTTCTGCTGGAAGAATGATAGAGAAAGATAAGGGAATCCATTTATTCTTCTAAAAAGAAAAATTATTTATGTCTAGCCCGTTATTTCTATGACAGCTGCAATGCAGTCACAGTCACTAAGTAGAGTAGGAAATCTCAGTGTTTAGATTGTGTGATCGGTGTGCATCACTCACCCAGCACTTCTACCACTGTTGCCATGCTTCTCATGTACTGAATGAAAGAGGATGTGCACAGTCATCCATCTGTGTGATTATTGAGCACAAATTTCTACATTCATTTGTGAGGAGAGTGGGGACTTTCATGGTCAAAGGAATGCTGATAGACAATTGTTTCCAACAGCTCCTACACTTCCACTGACACTGTTGTTAATACAGTGATCACACATGATGTAATTTCTCCTTCACACAATGAGGAGTGTGATAGTTATATATCTGCTGGCTGGGGGAGTATGCCCCATGCATTTTTTTTGGGTGGCATATGAGCTTCAATCTCCCTTGCATATGTGTTTGTGGTTTTTTTTTTTCACATGCTTTTTGGATTGCATAATCTTGTTTTTATATTTTGTCAGATACAAAATCAAATTCCTGGAGCCATATTTCCCTTTGTGTTTTATCCTATAAATCCACCCAAGTCTGTAACCATGGACTCAGGTTTGTTTAATCCGTATAATATTTGTAACTTGTGAAAGTGTGCAGTATATTTTATTTCTGTGGTTAAAATTATCTCTAGTGTTCTAAAGCTAATATTACACTTGCATGAATATACTGTTAGGTGGAGATGGGAGAACCACTAGGTGCCAAGATTAAAGTTTTCAGATATGAACCATTAGGGTAAAATAATTTATTTAGTATTACAATGACATTTCACTACAGCTTTGTTATGAACTAAAATATTAACTGCCTGCTGGATTACCACATCTTTAGAACAGTGTCCTAAAGGGATCAGATGCAGGTTGATAAGCTGATAATGCGGTCATTTCCGACCACTGTTTATGAATCGGCTAATTCACAAAGTTCATAACTGCAGTGCAAGTCTGCCAAGCTGATTATCTGTGTCTGCTCCGTTAGAGAACTTGTCCCTTCTTACATGGCAACATGTTGCAGAGGAGTTAAAGGAGCATGGTGGATATAGTTGTTTAATGTATAGTATTCAGCTTAGTAGTACGCAGTCTTTTTAATATACGTGTGTGTATATGTATATATATATGTGTGTGTGTGTGTGTGTGTGTGTGTGTGTATATATATGTGTGTATATATATATATATATATATATATATATATATATATATATATATATATATATATATATATATATATATCAAATAGTGTTTTTACTCACTTTTGAAGTTTAGATATGTCTTTACACACAGCTATTTTTTGTATTAGGGAGCTACAGCTGGTTTTTTTTATACATCACAACTAGATGGGAAATGGCTGATGTAATACATTTATTTTTGATGTTTTACAGAGCCAAAACCCTTCACTGACGTGAGTATTGTGATGAGAAAGGCTGGACATTCTGAAATCTCACGCATAAAGTAAGTTGTGCTATTTCCCGATATCTGTTAGCAATGTAAAAGTTTTAGGGCATAAATATTTTGAATATTCGGTGAATTTGGGAAAAAGCTAAATTAATAAACATCGCCATTAGGAAAACTGAGCTACACACATTACACAATTATTCTACACTAAGCACATTATTTTATGATGGAGACATTATGCTTTGTCTTTGTATGTTAATGCAAAGGTTTTCCTTTACTAATACACTTGAATTGCAGTAGTATCTGTAGTTTAACAATTTAAATGGGGGAGGATCTGTAATGTTTCCTTTTTAACACAGTAAACACATTCCTATTAGCTTTTTTTTCCTTATTTTCAGAACTAAATTCAGTTTTTATTTAGTTTCTGTTCTATAATTGCATGTGAATTGAGCATGGTCATAGCATATTGAATATAAGTCTTGTTTTGTTTGTTATTCATAATTCGTATCCAATCATGTAAAAAAAAAACTGCTGGAAAATATATTTCTAATTGGCCAGTATACTATTTTTGTCAACAGGTACTTCAAGGTTTTGATTCAAGAAATGGATCTCCGAATAGATCTTGGGTTTTTGTTTGCCCTTGCTGACGTCTTTGCGCAGAGTGTAGATGTGCCTAAAGATCAAGCTGTAAGGCATTATATTGTGATGATCTGCTATGATATGCATTAGTCGCATTTTGGTTATTCCTTTAATTCAATAAAAATGACAAGTAAAAAGTCCGTTTCCTGACAGCTTTTGTTAGGTATATAATATAAAATGCATATTAATGACTTGTCACCATTTGAACACAAATTGTAGACACTGTTTTAAACTTGCTGAAAAAATTAAAAAAAACATGTAGCTGCTTGGGTGAGTGATCGGTAAGTATGAAATCAAGTAAGCAAATTGCTTACTACGCAGGACTCTCTTCCCACCGTCAACATACCACCACCATCCCTAATACATTTCTTTAATCTCAGAAGCCTTCAGTAGTCTAAAGGTCTGAGATTGTGTACTCAGTTGGGCTGACAATGAAGAGACAGACCGTTTCCCAGTGAGTAATTGGCAGACAAGTTGTGCAAAGCTGTATGGTGGTCACTCTGCTGGCCAGATCTTCTCTCGTTCCAGTGTTTTCATTTGTTTCTACATTAAGTTTCTACTAGTGTCTGTCTAATTTAAAAATAAAAGGCAAATCTTACTTCAGTAACAATAACTGAGATAAAGCATTCAAATCCATTAATATATATCTGTAAGCATTTCCTTTTTGTGCTGCCACTGACAACACTAATAATACGTTCACATCACACTTAATGGCTTATATCAGTCAAATTTGTCTCTTACAGAATGTCGTCAATTTTAATCCTTAAAATTGAATGCACCAAATATGAAATTCCTTAAAAAGGAAAATGATCATGTTTGCAGGTTTATAATCCTTTGCATCCACACTATATAAGATAGCGTTTCATGACATTCTTCCAGTAACACAATCACCATTATCATTTATTTTATATTGCACCACTAATTACGCAGCGCTGTACAGAGAATATTTGTCACTCACATCGGTCCCTGCCCCATTGGAGTTGACAGGCTAAATTCTCTAAAACACACAGACTAGGGTCAGTTTTGATAGCAACCAATTAACCTACTAGTATGTTTTTGGAGTGTGAGAGGAAACACACGCAAACACGTGGAGAAAATACAAACGCCACACAATAAAGGCCTTGATCGGGAATCGAACTCATGACCCCAGTGTGGTAAAGGCAGAGGTGCTTACCACTAAGCTACACAAGAAGAATTTGTGCTATTTTCTACTGATGAGGATATTCTGTGTTTTAACATTTTGTTTTTACTTGGATGAGGTTATTATGGTAAGGCAGACACATAAAACACCTCATTGACTGTAATATTGTCTATAATTGTAAAAGAAACAGGAACTGTTATAGTACTGTTCTGTATTGTCTATATTTATGAGCCTTCTGTTTTGTGTACTTGGTTTTTTTTCTGATTAGGGCAATAATGTCTGTTTCAATAGGTTGAGCTTTTCAAAAAAGATGTGGAGTCTCTTCAAACAGAACTGAGTACAGTGTCTTCAATAAGTACCTCTCAGCTCAGCCTCTATGAACATTTTCATATATCTCCTATAAAGGTAATGTAAAACCTGTATGAAGCAGTTGTCTGATATAAAATCTGAACCTACAGCTATAGCAAAGGTCGGATTGTCTTCTGCCGTCAGGTGAATATGCAGTATGATTTTTTTTCATGAGTAATGTTTGTGGTCTCTCTCTGCAAATTAGCCCAAACTGTCTTGAGCAAGGGCTGATTCACTATCCAGGAAATGAAAATGCTGCCCAGTTTGTATTTGTTTATTTTTATTACACAGTGCAATATCTGTGATCTGAGTAAATCACTGCTGTTGACACAAAAAATTAAGCAGGGACGCAAACTTTGTAATTTGATTCACATACTTTTCAGCTGATATGCGTTTTACAATTCTCTGAAAGGGGCACCTGGTGGTGGAAAAAATGGTTGCAGAGAATTTGATGAAATGGGGGAAAATCAGTGTGAGGCCAGATAGGAGCCACATACGATGTGTAGCTGCTCACACTTCCAGGTACCAAAAACATTGCAGTATTACATTACCTAAAACATTGCTGGTTTTGTCTCGCATCCCTATGATGTGCGCGCAAAAATCAGCAATGTTTTAGGTAAGGATGAGCAGGCTTGGATTCCGCTAATCCGATTCCACCAGAACAGTGCGGATCCGACAGGATCCGAGCACTGTTCGGGAACTTCCGGGCGCCAAACGAAGCCAAACCGAGGCTATGACATCCAAGTCTCGCGTCGGATCTCGCGAGACTCCGATGTCATAAATACTCACCTTGCGGCCGCCATCTTCATTTCACTTGACATCAGGGAAGAGGAAGGGTGTGTAGGGTAGTGGTGCTCCTGCGTGATCAGTGCTCTGTCCTTGCTGAGTCCAGTGGTGCTTTAGTCCTGTGCTTAGTTGTGCTAAGTCCATAAAAATTTTATAATTATTAAAATCTCTTCAAAATTATAAAAAACTATTTTTATTTTAAAAATTATACAAAATTAATAAAAAATAAAATATTTAAGCAGTTCTAAAGAATAGGTACTGCAATCTATATTACATTTAATACGTTCAATTTTTAAGCAGTTCCAGAGAATAGGTACTGCAATCTATATTACATTTACTACATTCATTCTTTAAGCAGTTCCAGAGAATAGGTACTGCAATCTATATTACATTTAATACGTTCAATTTTTAAGCAGTGCAAAAGAATAAGTACTGCAATCTATATTACATTTACTACGTTCATTCTTTAAGCAGTTCCAGAGAATAGGTACTGCAATCTATATTACATTTACTACGTTCAATTTTTAAGCAGTGCAAGAGAATAGGTACTGCAATCTATATTACAAGAGAAGGTGAGGGAGGAGCTGGTAAACCATTGCGATTCCACCAAGCATGTAGCTCCTGTGGATGAAGCCCTTCGTACGCTTTGATATATTGTGGCCCCGGTACCAAATTGGGTACCGGGGCCACTCCACTACGCAGTCCAGATAGATGCGTATCAACTACATTCAGTGTTGGGGCCAAATCCAAAATTAATGAAAATGACCTGTCATCGTCAAAAACAAGAGGTATTGACGCGCTCGAACTACACCCTGTATATGCTGCAGAGGATGTAGGAGCAGGCAGCTGTGCAGTGGAATTCAGAACTGTTGAGGGTGATATATTGTGGCTCCGGTACCAAATTAGGTACCGGGGCCACTCCACTACGCAGTCCAGATAGATGCGTACCAACTACATTCAGTGTTGGGGGCAAATCCAAAATTAATGAAAATGACCTGTCATCGTCAAAAACAAGAAGTATTGACGCGCTAGAACTACACCCTGTATATGCTGCAGAGGATGTAGGAGCAGGCAGCTGTGCAGTGGAATTCAGACCAGTTGAGGGTGATATATTGTGGCCCCGGTACCAAATTGGGTACCGGGCCCACTACACTACGCAGTCCAGAAAGCTACCTCGCTGCAACGTTTTGGACTAAAAAGAATATTGTGAGGTGTTAAGAATAGACTGGAAATTAGTGGAAATGATTGTTATTGAATGTTATTGAGGTTAATAATAGCATAAGAGTGTAAAAAAAAATAAAAATGGATTTTAGCGCTTTTTATGCTTTTTTAAAAATAAATCAGAACCCAAAACCCTAAATCAGAACCAAAACCTTTCGTCAGGTGTTTTGGCAAAACAAATCATAACCCAAAACCTCAAGCTAATCAGAACCCAAAACCCAAAACACTAAAAGTGCCCGGTGCGCACCCCTAGTTTTAGGTACTAACCATCCAGGGGAGAAGTATAAAATGTGGCTCCTACCTTGCACTGAATTGAGTGTGTTTTTTTAAAGCAGCAGCACATGGAAGACTAACAAATTTTTTATCTGCTGTGACGATTTGTCATCCTTTCTTATTTTTTTTTAAGCTGCACTTGAGCTTTTCCCTGAGTACAGCTGGAGATGATGGAAACAAAGAACTTCGAGATAAAGAGTTGATACCTGTTCAGTCTGTAAACCTCCTGCTAAAGAGTATTGGTGCCACCCTGACTGATGTGCAAGATGTTTTATTCAAGTATGTATTTCCTATATGCATGTTAGTGTGCTAGAATGTTTGCATGTAATTAAAATAACTATTGTTTATCCATTTGTAGATTGGCTTTTTTTGAGATTCAGAACCAAGTTTATTCTACACAAGAGCTGCAGACGGAAGTTGTAAGGCATTACTCAAGACAAGTGAGTATTTATTGCTATAAATTATCTGCTTTCCACCTTTTTAACACTTTTTATTACAAGAGATGTAAGTGTTATATCCACATATTAACACTTCCAAGTGTCACTAACATTAATGTGTGTTTAATATGAAGGGGAGTTACTCAGTATCCTCATCCCATTGTCGATCAGTTCTTGCAGTCTATGAAACCCTGAGTGTGCACTTGTAAGTAACCGAGTGCATTGTGCAGTGGTACATCCAGTAGTATACCCTTTATCATGATCTGCAGTGATATCTTGTTGACTGGGAGTACAAGGATAATACTCTATGAGCCAGTCAATGCTGTACTTATGTCATCCATGTGCGGGAAGGAATAGACAGATCCTACTCCCTAGTGACAAGGAGAAGCCTAGATTGAGAGAATCAACTTCTGGTCGTCGGATCACTCACTGTGAAACTATGGAAACAGAACCACAGTATGCCTGCTTTAAGAAAATATATTTCCTGCAGGACATAATCATCATCACCATTTATTTATATAGCGCCAATAATTTCGCAGCACTGTACAGAGAACTCATTCACATCAGTCCCTGCCTCACTGGGGTTTACAGTCTAAATTCCCTAACACACTTACACACATATATTGGTGTGACAATTCAGATTGTAAATAATGTATGGTAATATCTCTTAGCAAGTAGCCTTATTTCAAATGAACTCTAGTCCAATAAAAAAGAAAAAAAAGAGAAAACACATAATCGTCTTTTAATCTGATGCATCGACACTCCCTTGGATCTTTGCCAAAGACGTACATATGTGAAGTAACCCAGAGACAATTGATATAGAAACAATTACCCATAATTCATCACATAAGCAGTGCAAAATATACAAATTAGGGTCTACTAAGCTCCCCACACAGCTTTTCAATTTAAAGAATAGGGTACTCAGCTTTGAGCTTTGAATGGGGAAGGTAGGAGTAGTAATATTCCACTGTTCTCAGACTCTGCCCCTTTATTGCCCACCAACTTCTGCATAGTATAATCTCACTATTAGCATAAGTATTTGTCAGTATTTGGAACAGTTCTTCAAGATCCTGGCAGGCAGGCACTAATACAAATAGGTCAATTCTATATTACAGGAGCCTGTGATCAGCTTCTGTACAAAAGAACTGCTGTGGGGGAGTAGGGGTGGATGTAGCAATATGTGATTCTTCAGCATTTGTGAGATTAAAGTATGCTATGACTTGCAGATCAACAACAGCTGGAGAGATCCAATGCTGCATTGTGTAAGGCAAGCTATGGCTCTTCAGCTTTTTTTGCACCAAATTCATGAAACTCATGTCCAATATAGCTTAAAAAAGAAGAAACAAACTCACACACAACAATTATATAAATACATTTTAATTGCTGAAAATATGCACACAATCCACATCCTTAGTTAAAAGATATTACTAGCACAGACCAGCACTAAATAAATGACATGGGGAGTCCCATTGACTCACAGTCTGAGTAGCTGAAAGAGCTAACCAATCAGAAATGTGGGAAATATTTCTAACTATTTCCCATGTATCTAATTAGTTGGGTGGACAATCTTTTCAGGATCTTTGCCTCATCCTTAACCTCACACCACACTGCATTACTTAATTTTCTGTATATGATGCACTTTTACATTAAATAAGTCAAAGAGCACACTGCTCTCAAATAGTATTTTATATTCATTTGTAAACATATGTGCGTTGTCTTACCTCAGCCTTGAAGGGAGAGCTTGCTCCAGGAAACTAGAAAGTTAAAGCATGGGCTAGGAGATGAGTAGCCATAACTATGTTTTACATGTAAAAATCTATACAATTAATATATCGATAAACAAACATTTTATTCAAATAAGATTATATATAGGAAAAGCAATAAAATGACGTGTGAAATTAAAATATATATATAAATTTATTTTATTTTAATTTTTTTTATTTTTTTTTCCTTTATTATGATAGTTTCCTTTAAAAAAAACACGACATACCAAGATTTCTGCAGGTAGGAGTGCTGGTCAGTTTACTCTAATGAAAACAAAATAGACGTAAATTGGACTTTAATCAGAGAAAAGTATGACATTGAATCTGCAACATTGAAGTTGTATAAACAATGATGAAAAGTGTTGTTTAATAATGAAAATCATATGTAATGTCAAGTTCTTCTTTTACTTTATAGGCTATTAGGCAAATGTATGTTCTCGTTTTTGGCCTTGATGTTCTGGGGAATCCTTTTGGTTTATTTCGAGATTTATCTGAAGGTGTGGAGGCATTTTTCTATGAACCTTACCAGGTAAGGTATACAAAACTGACATCATAATTTTAGGTGTTGGCATCCTACAGCTTTGAAATATATTAGGTAATTGTATGATAAAAGTAATAAATAAGTAAGTGACCGTGATGGTGGTGTATAAATGTATTGCTATTTGTAAGCTTATTTAAAAACATGATGTACTGATGTACAGATGTACTGTGACCCATAACAGCCAGTCAGCCATTTGTTATTAATCTGACAGCACAGGCTTGTCCCACCCTCCAAGCTGGAGCACCTGGGGCTGCAGCATTCATTCCTCTTGCAGTCCCAGCAAAAAACCCAGACAAGGAAGAGGTGTTGAGCAAGAGCACCAGCACCAATCACAGACATCAATCTCCAATCTCTTGTGATAGGTCATCACAATAAACAAAGCCCTTGTCTCCATTTAATGGTGGTTTACAAAAATGAATTTGCCTATTCTGTGTTACAGAACTGGCAGGGCATAGGGAAAACGTCTGCATGTTAGATCAGCCTTATGGAGTATAGCACAACTATAAAATAGAGCAAATTAGTAGCTGAGCTTTAGATAAATAAATTAGGAGACATGTTATGTAGCTTGCCAGGTTGTGGACATAGTTTTACTCTGCCAGTGAAAAATTGCAATTTGAAAGTTTTTTGATCTAATACAGTTTTTCATAACTCAGCTCACTTTTACAGGATTTCTTTATAATTATGCACAGGTTGCATGGCTGGGTCAGTAATTATCCTGCCTGTTTCCTCAGACAGAAGTCCTCAAAACATGGGTTGTTGGGAGCACAGGAGGGCTAGAGTTAATCTGTATGATCATGTAAGATGAGTACTAAATGCTTCCTCAGTTTATGACTGAGCTACATCAATACAGAAAATACAGAACCCTTTCAGATGGCACGTGTACAAAGTAGAACGATTTTTGGTTGCCATATAATCCCACTTGTCCAGTCTTTCTAGCACTAGTATAGAAAGCAGCCACCTTTCTGGTGACTAGTATAAAAAGCAGAGCCAATAGTAATGACTAAAGCTGGGCACAAAAGCTGGTATTGCAAAATTGGCCTAATATTATTAGGTGTGTGGCTTCAAAATAAGTGCATTGCATCATGTGGTCTGATCAAAATTAGTCAGAACATTATTGCTATTATTTTATTTATTTATTTATAAGGCGTCACAGTTTCCCTATTGCTGGATACAGAAGCAAGTAACAAATAGATGAGGTAATAAATATAAGTAGCACAGATGGGTGTGAGTAATGCTATGGGGACTCACACAGAGTGCAGCAATAGACTTGACGGGACGTATGAGGGAGTCAGACAATAGACAGATGTGGGACAATAGTTAGAGAGGGGGCTGTCTGCGAGAGCTTACATTCTAGAGATCTGGCATGCCCAGTTACTGTTATAGGCCTGTGGGTGTGGCCCAACAGCATTTACAGGCTGCTATGCTGTTAGATGACTGACATAGGTCCCCTTGGGATCCAATCACAAGGCCAGAGCATTGATCATTGATGACCATCCAATTTTCAAGCCAGGTGTTCAGCCAACTTGACAAAAAGAAAGCAATTGTGTACAGAACAGAGACCTTTTTGATGCCATGGGTACAAAGCAAAGCCCCATTTGGTGACTAGTGTACAAAGAAGAGCAAATGGATAGCTTTTAAACTTATGGGCTGTAATATTTTAACAAGTGTGCATAGTTCTTACTCTGGTATTCTGATTTGTTTTACTCCCACAGGGTGCTATTCAAGGGCCTGAGGAGTTTGTAGAAGGAATGGCATTGGGAGTAAAGGCTCTTGTGGGAGGAGCAGTTGGTAAGTTAAAGAATAAATTCTCATTTATTGCTGGATGTGATTTAACAGTCCATTTAATATTGATTTTATATATCCTGATTAATGGGCTGAAAAAGGTGACTTTGCCCTTTAAATGTTATGCCATTGTTGTCTGTTAATAAAAGTTGCACAAAATTGCATGACTATCTGTGTTTCTTACAAGTTTATTGCCACTAAAGCATTACAATATTCACAAAGAACCACTTGATTTTCCTACGTGTAATGAGTTGTAAATGCATGACAAGAACAAAAGTACTTTTCTCTTTCATCCAGTCTGGGGGACACTGCTTACCATGGGTTGTGGAGGGGAGCTCGGGAGTTGGCACCTAGCTAGTTAACTTTAGCACTGCTGACAGACCCCTCCCCTCTACAATCCCCCTGCCTCTTCCTCTTCCTGTCAGTTTTTTCTAGGTGCCCAAAGATGTTGGGCAAGTTTTAGAAACAGCTAGTTTTTTCTTTTATTTATTTTTTAATAACTCAAAAATTTTGTTTACTTTTTAGATTAGTTAGACTTAGGGCAGAGCTGGGAGTGTGTTCTATTATAGAGAGCACACTCCCAGAAAGGATGCAGCACTGACCGGGCTCTGTCAGAGAGAGCAGACTGCTCTCAATGGCAGAGCATTAGTGGTCAGATTACAGAGTGACAAGCGGTCTCCCGGACCGTTGTCACTCTTGGAGGATCCCCCGATAACCGGCGCTGCCATTGCAGGCATAGAGTGCCGCTTATCGGAATACCTTGCCGGCGGCCATGATGACGTCATCGGCCCGCAGAGGTGTGCAGGGAGAAGGAGAGAGAGAGCGGGGGCCATACCAAGATCCCCCCTCAGGAAAATAGGAGGGGGCATCGGGGTATATTTCGCTGCAGGAGACCTCTTCTAAGGGGTCTCCATAACTCTGCCAGAAAGATAAGTTCCTTTTAAAAAAAAAAAGACAGGCGTTGCACCTCCGAGAACCGGAGGATCCTAGTTCTAGAGACAAAAGTCTTTTTAAGAAGGCCAAAAGGAAGGTTATCCGGTTTCCCCCTTCTGTAGAACTCAGAGATATTGCAGAGGGAGCCTGGAAACAGCCTGATAAAAGGTTCTCTGTTCCCAGGAGGTTCTCTTCCATGTATCCATTGCAGAAGGAGGACGAGGCTCGCTGGGAGGGAATCCCTAAAGTGGATATTCCAGTAGCCCATTTGGCCCGACACACTCTCCTACCAGTCCCGGGCTCAGCAACTCTGCAGGATGCCACTGAACGCAGAGTGGAATCTCAGGTAAAATCTATATTTGTAGCAGCGGGTTCTTCCTTTAGACCCACATTTGCTTCGTCTTGGGTTGCTAGAGCCATTGAAGCATGGGCAGATCAACTGGCAGAGGCTTAACAGGACTCTGATTTACTTCCCCTAGCTTTACATTTGAAAGAGGCATCGGGGTACCTTATGAGGCGGCCCAGAGCACAGCGTCTGTGTCCTCCTCTATTCAAGCTGCATCTATTTCAGCAAGAAGCACGAATCAAAAAAAGTCAGTTGAAACCATTCCTTTTTCAGCAGCAGGTTTGTTCGGCCTAGAATTGGATACTATGACTTCCCAGGCAACAGGGGGAAAAAGCACTTCTTCTCAGGTATTCTCAAGTAGGGGACGAGCCCCACGGTTCAGCTCCTTTCGTCAGCCCTTTCGGGGGACCTCCTTGCCAAGGGGGCAGTCATTTAGAGGTAGACAACCGAATGTTTGAGGCCTCTCGGTCAGAGGCAAGTCCTCGTTTGCGGCTAGGCGTCAGGCCTCCAAGTCTCAGGAGAAGCCTGCGTCCTGACTTCCACTCTATTCCCTCGGGGGTGGCGACAGTGGGGGGACGTCTTTCGCTTTTTCAGGCACAGTGGGCAGAGTCATCCCAAGACCCTTGGATTCGGGGCATTATATCAAGGGGGCACAAGAGATAGACCTACTGGGTCCAGTACCACATAGTTTTTTTGTAACACTGCTTCCCCGAGATCCACAAAGAAGACAGGCAATACAGGCCTGTGTCGCCTCTCTTATTTTGAAAAAAGTCATTTGCAGGGTCCCAGACAACCAGAAAGGGAAGGGATTTTATTCAAATCTTTTTCTGGTCAAGAAACCGGACGGGTCCTTTCGACCCATTCTAAACTTATAAAAAAAAAACGACTTGGAGAAAGATTTATGGCCTACATAGACATAAAGGACGCATACCTCCACGTTCACATTTGGAGCGATCATCAGTCTCTCCTAAGATTCACAGTGGGGACCTCCCACTATCAGTTTTGGACTCTTCCCTTCGGCCTCTCCACAGCTCCGAGGGTCTTAACGAAGATCATGTCGGTGATGGCAGTGTGTCTTCACTTAAAGGGGGTTCAGTTCGTGCCTTATTTGGACGATCTGCTCATCAAATCCTCCTCAGAGATTTACTTACGTCAGCACCTATCCCTCACAATATCTGTTCTCGAGAGCCATGGGTGGCTGATAAACTTAAAGAAATCCCAGGTGGTCCCGTGCCAACGCATGGTCTTCCTAGGACTCATCATGGACACCAGCCAACAAAAGTTGTTCCTGCCGGTGGAAAAGATCCCTTCTATTCAGAGTATAACATCTCAGGTCTTGTCCTCTCCCAGTCCCTCAGTTCATTTGTGCATGCGGCTGCTGGGAAAGATGGTGGCTTCCTTCAAGGCGATCCCCTACGGTCGGGCTCATTCTCGATGCTTCCAGTTGGATCTGTTGACAAAATGGTCGGGTTCCCACCTGCGTTTTGGACCTCCAGAGGATCTCACTGTCTCTGGGGGCGAGAGAATCGCTCCAGTGGTGGCTGAATCAGGATCACATGTCGATGGGCAGTTCCTTTGCTCCAGGCTCATGGATCATAGCCACAACAGACGCCAGCCTGAGAGTTTAGGGGGCAGTAGTCCTTCACCTCAGGCTCCAGGGGCTCTGGTCAGTTCAGGAATCGGCCTTATCAATCAACATGTTGGAGTTGAAGGCAATTCTTTTAGCGCTTCAGGGGGCCCAGACTCTCCTTCAGGGCCACCCAGTCAGAGTTCAGTCCGACAATGCCAGGGCTGTGTCAACAGACAGGGAGGAACAAGGAGTGCAGCTGAAATGAGAGTTGCAGCTCAGATTTTTCTTTGGGCAGAACAGTATGTTCCAGCAATCTCGGCGGTGTTCATTCCAGGAATAAAAAATTGGGAGGCCGATTACCTCAGTCGCAATGCGATGATGCCGGGGGAGTGGTTCCTCCATCCGGAAGTATTTCAGTCTCTAGTTCAGAGGTGGGGTCTTCCGGATATAGATCTCATGGCCTTCAGACACAACAAAAAAGTTTACAGGTTTTGCGCAAGGGATTTAACGTAAGTACAAAAATCCTCTTTTCACTCTCTCTGATTTTATCCTACATCTGTAATTGACAAATTATTCTAAACAAAATTGTTCCAATAGTACATGTTTCCATTATATATGGTTAACAGATTGTGCAGTGTAATTATTGCCAAATATATAACCAGATTAGTGCTTTGTTGAGGAAAAAGTAAAATGAATGATTACTTAGAGAAATTCTATTTCTTATTTATCCTATGGGTCACTGGAGACACAGGGGTGACAGGTGCTTGAGCAAAACCTCTCTATACCCCTATTGACTGTTTTTTTACTTCAGTTTCTTTTATAATGTTTGCCAGAGCAGTGATCTTAGTTATGTCTGCTACAGAAAGCGCTTTGTATTTTTTCCAGTTTTGAATTTTATTTATTTTTTGGCACAGGTGTCCATTCTGGGGGGTGGCAGTCTCATTTTTTGCTGGACGCTAGGGGAGGTGCCATCCCTGCACAGTACCTCCTCCTTGGTGGGCTTCCCACTATGGCAGGCCCACCAAAGCTGCCAGACACAAAAAGGCAAAAAAGGTTCAGCAGTCATTTCCAGCAGTAGCTTGTCAGCTCCTGGTGATAAGATTTGTTTAGAAGGTATTGTTTACTCTCTCTTGCCTGTATCTAGCTGGCTTTTGTCTGCATTGCAGATCCACATCCTCTTTTGGTTGTGCAGTGCATCTTTTTACTCTCTTTTTTTCTCCTTCCCTCACTCTGGGAAGCGGAATGCTTCTAGGTCCTACCCTGGAGGAGGAATTGTATCAAAATTGTTTGTCCGTTCTAGGTTCCACACTAAATTGCTGTGTGCATAGGCAAGCCAGGATGCATTATATGCTGTGTGAGGGGCAGTGGACCAACGTCCGTGCCCTTATGTGGGGGCATAAAGGCATAGTCTTTCAGCAGTTCATCGTAAGTAGGGAGCTACCCCTTCCTTCAGGAGCTCAAGAGTGTTTCTGCTTTCCTTGAGACTCGTGAACTTTCGGGTCCAGCCTTCCCAGCAACACCTGACATGCCAGCTTGGACTCAGGACACGGCTAAGTTGGTGCAGGGTCTGGTGCAGGTCTTTTCTTCTTTGAAAAGAATGTTGGATTCTGCTTCTACACCCAGACCCCAAAGGTGCCAATTTCTAACGGTTCTTCAGTCCTGAGAAAGGTCCGGCTCTGAGGTTTTCTCCCAGAAGGAAGATGAGACTGAGGAATCCAGAACCCAGAGGCTTCTTCGTACACTGAAGAGGAACATGGAAATATGCAAGGAATGGAGGCTTTAGGACATGCTACTAAATATTCAGGACAGTAAGAGGGAACTGACTGCAATCACTGATTTCTCAAAGAGGCACAACAATAAATTGTTTCCTTTCCCTCTTCCCCTCAATTGGAGGACCTTTCATGTGAGACTCGGGTTAGCTCTGATCTCAGGTTTCAGGTGTCACGCCACTTAGAAGCCCTCTATCCTCCCCCTAGCGCAGACACTGCATAACGTAAACCTTCTTCTATGGTAGATGCTTACGTAACTTACCTGTCCAAAATTACTGTGAAGATACTGGATTTATCTGGCCCAAAGCTACCCACTTCACACTGACTGGCCACCCACTGGTGCCTTACTATGCCAGGGAAGCCTATCCAGTACCTTGTAAGGTTCCTATAGTCACTCAGGCAAATACAGTTAGAAAGTATAACAATACATTTATTGTAACAATAACTAGAATATTATATACACACAGTAAATAAGTGCCAGACAGGTTCACCACATCATCTGTCCCTTACCCCACTAGCTTTAGGAGTTAGTCACCTGCTTGTCCTGACTTGAAGACCCATGGATCTGCAGATGTAGTCCACAGGTAGAAAACGGCTGCTCAAAACCAGCCACTCTGCAGCTTTCAGCCATCAATCCTCAGAATGAACAACCATTCACCCCTGGAGTGGCTCTTATTTCCACAGTGTTTTCCCCTCACTTTGCAAACCTCTGGCTCTCTAACTCTTAAACATTGGTGGGTGCTGGATCAGAGGGTTGGAGGGGAAGTGGAGATAAGATGTACTTTCACCTGGGCTCCCCTGCAGGGTTTCAGACAAAGGTCTGCACTAGGCCTGTGGAGGACGATGGATACTAATTGGACTCCCTCACCTCCAAAGATAGGATAGCAGACAGCCCCTCCTGACATTAACCCCTTACACTACTTTATGATATCTCGGGGTCCCCAACTCTTTCTTGCTTTCTCTAGGGAAAGGAGGGGGAAAATGAATGTAACTCCAGCCCCCTCACCTGTATCCTGGACACCCCCTGTCTCTTACCTATAACCCGCCTGGCTTCAATTTGAGAACAATGCATAACAGCATCACTGAATTAACAACAAACACGTTTTTACAATGGGTAACGTGGAATGAAGTCTCTTATAGAGGCATGGCTACAACATCCATTCATCCACATATAATTAGATACTGTAGTTGTACTCTGTCAAACTGGGGAACAAAACAGGGCATTGAAAGTACACGTTATATTCCACATTTTGTGAGGAATGAGGGACAGGCTGGTTAAACTCATTTTGTCACAAGCACAATATATATATCCCTAACTTGCCTCACTTAAGGCTAGCACACATAGACAGATTGATGTCTCCCTGAAGTAAATCTGTTTGACAGTAGGGACCTCCCTCCTAAAGTTGTCAGACCAGATGGCTGATGGCCTGTGATGACCTCACTTTGGTGAACATATCCTTGAGGACTTAAGAGTACCTGGGAAAGCCAAAATTGATTTTGGTGTGGTGAGAACTAGGATCTCTGGCTTGGCTATATTTTTCAGTCTATGCTCCCTTGCTGCAGACCTATCAAGAGGATGCAGAATCCAAATGGACTTGAGTTCCCTTCACAGTGGGAGATTTTGTTTTGGCTTTGATTATCTCCCTGGCCCCAAGGGGAACAGTTATTTTTTACTGCAAATGCTCTTATGGCCACAGGGCCATAGTTTTCACTACTTTTGTTGCAAGGCGCTAGACGTCCGCCTCTCACCAGCAGCCAGCAGAGAGGAAATCGGGCGTGGGCGCTACATGTCCAACTCCCAAGCCTGCCAACAAGCAATTGGCGTAGAGGGGTTCCATAGTGGGAACACATCTGTTCCGCTTCCAGGACAGGTGGCTCGACTCCATCATAGATGTCAGTGTGGAAGGAATTGCGTTGTGGGGATACACTATAGATCTTTTGAGGTCTCCCCCAGAGACCAAGTAAAGCATTGGGCTCTATGGAAAGCCTTCCAGGCCAGGAGTAGTGGTCCCAGTTCCAGAAGGTCAGAGAGTTTTGGGGAGTCGTTGAAGTCTGTAATCAACAGAATGGAGCGGGGAGAGTCTATGAAATCCATGGACATCAAGGACACCTACATGCACACTCAATTCAGGGACGGACATAATTGCATGACATGATGATGAAGGCGTGTTCTCCAGCCTTGTTTCAGGTCCATGTCCAGGAGACGACCCAGACCTTGGAATTACTTGGATGGTTAATCATCTTCCCAAAATCCAACCTTCATTCCTGTTAATGGTTTCTCCACCCAGACATCTTCCCGCAGCTGGTGGACAGGAGGGGTCAACTGGAAATATATATCAAAATGATGACTTCCCAGTTGAACCAGAATGTGGAGAGCTGTAGACCTGCATTCTTTGTTAACAGACGCCAGGTCAATCCCCTAGGATTATCCACTCATCTACCTATTCCCTGCGATAGCAGTGCTACTGAGGGTTCTGAATTGGCCAAGAAGGTCATGGTACACAGACTTTCTCGCCATGGCAGAGGCTCCTCCATGGAGGTCCCCTTCCTCTGTTTAGTTAATGGGTCAGTAATCATACCTTGCATATGAATATGCGCTGTTTTCCCCAGTGCATGATTTATCCATATTAACTAGTGTCCCTGTGCATTTTAGTAATTGTTACATTACTGTAACTTGGTATTAAGTCATATAACTGATAGGGTCTAGCATATAGGGTAAGATGGCATCTGTGTTATACATTTTTTTTTTTACATTTTATAAAATTCATGTTTTTTGTAGCAAAACTTAATCCGCTTTCAGAAGAAGTGAAGCTTTTAGATTAGTATAGTGTCAAATAAAAGCACAGAGGCCAAATGGTACATTTTTAAAAAATTATTAAACAAGTACCTATTGTTTGCAGATGTATGAGAAAGATTCTGTGTCTTGGGGTGCACACGCCTGCATCGTTAACCATCATCAAATTAACTCTGTGTGCTGATACCGAAAATGCAACCATTTATGAAACCCACAGCACGGGATGCCGTGTGATCTGGTTATTTATTAATTACATCGCAAGGAGCTCAAATAGTGCTATTAAATCCAATTGGCACTGCATTTATTAGTGTTAATGTAATGTGCATGGGAGTTAAATTAGATCATTGCCTCACTACTTAGTCTCCCCAAACTATAAGCTTAAAATGAAAAATGTTTTGAAAAGTAACAAAAAAAAATGTAAAACAAATGTTAAAAAATTGGAAAATACAATAATTCTAAAATATAAAAAGTTTCTGTCTTCCCTAATCTTTTTCACATGATACCTAGACCACCTCATGCCTTGTGTTACACTTGTGCACTATTGTGAAAATGTTAACGTCACATAGACCAATGTTTTTACACCAAACGCCTACAATTTACTCCAGACCCCCAGTATTTGTCTTCTTAGACCTGCCTCACCTTTCTCCAAAACGAAGTACTTGTGTGCACAGTTACATTGTACCTATGTGTTGTGCTTGGAATGAAATTTGGAACTAAAATATACATCCTAAATCCTGGACACTAATGTGTCAGACCTTCAATAAAGGTTGAATATCTGAGTTTTATAAGCATGTGTAACCAACTATTGGAAGAATCATGAAAAACAAGTTTCAGATATTAGTCCCCTCATCCCTCTCTAATAATGACCATAAACATAAAATATATTTTCTCTGTTGTACTGCTAAAGGAAAATCCCAACTGTCCAGAAAAAAAAAAAAATGAACTTGTGTGCACTATGGAATACAGTCATGTCCACAAACTTGACTTTTTTTTCATTATTCAGGCAGATGAGAGGGAAATGTAACAAGGCTGCTATGTTTTTCTTGATTTCTCATTTATCATTATCCAAGATATTTTGTCTTCAACACAAAGGCAGACCACTGATCCTCTACCTCTTAAACATTGGTGGGTGCTGGATCAGGGGGTTGGAGCTGGAGTGAAAATGAGCTGTGCTTCCAACTCGGCTCCGCTGCTGGGCTCCAGACAAATGTCTGCACTAGTCCTTCCGCCATATTTGTAAGAAAATATCAGCTGATTTTTACTTGCGACTCATAGACCTGCGATCAAAAATCATCGAGAAATTACCGTAGCCACGGTAATAATGCACACCTGCGGTTTTTTATTTTTTTATTTTTATTTTTGAAACCCCACAAGCAAGTAAATGAACATACTCAGTTTAAACAATAGCGCTATACATCTGCATCATAAACGTCATGACACTTTAACAGTGATGAAAAATAGCACTTTCAACAACACGGAAGTATAGACAGCTGAGCAAATATCAAATGTGAAACAATCATAAGGCAGCGGTGGTTTTGTATTTTTGAGGAAGGGAACAGGATAGGAGGAAAGGGCAGGGTAAAGGTCAGGGGGAAGGGGAAAAGTGCGGGTATTAACCTCTCAATCTATTAGAGTTACAAATCAAGAATTTCCCGGGATAGAGGATTGTTGCCAATTAAACCAGGGTGACCAAACTTCCCTAAATTTTGGTAAGGTATCATTCAACAGGGCAGAGATGTGCTCCATATAGGAGATAAACCAAATACGGTTAATCAGTTCTGCTTTAGAAGGGGCCGTGGGTTGTTTCCAGGCTCTTGCTATGAGAAGTTTGGAAGCTTGGTAAATGTGTGCAATTAAGCAATTTTCAGGCTTACTTATATCAGGGATGGGCTGGTTAAGTAGGATCTGAGCAGGCTTCTTACTAACTTTAATCCCTGTGGCTTTTCGAGCTATAGCCAGAGTGAGATTCTAGAAAGTTTGAATGACAGGACACTCCCACCAAATATGCAAAAAAGTTCCCTTGGCCCCGCAAAGGCGCCAGCATCTATCTGAAACCGATGGGTATATCCGATGCAACCTCTCTGGAACCAGGTACCAACGTGTGTAAATCTTATAGCAGTTTTCTTGTATACCTGCATTAATGGAGACCTTCGCTGTTCTTGTGCGGATGATAGACCACTCCTCGCTGTCCCCAGACTCCCCCAGGTCCCGTTGCCATTCCTCTTCATGAGGCTCGAGAATTAGATCAGGTGGTGCTGTGAGTGTACGATACATGATTGAGATATTTCCCCTACGGCCTGCGGAGTGTATACAGTGTCGTTCAAATTGGGACCTGCTACGGAGACGGGAGGACCGGGTTTGTGACTGAATAAAGTTGCAGATTTGTACATTTTGAAAATGAATAGGAGGAGGGAGGTGACATTTATCTCGGATTTCATCGAACGAGGCAGGGGCGGTTTCTCCCTTAATATGTAGAAAGCGTTCTATCTTGTGTGCACGCCACCAACCTGATATTGCGGTTGATCTCCCGGATGGGAATAATGGGTGAGTCCAAATGGGAGTCAGGGGAGAAGGGTATGGGGCTAGGTTATGTTTTTTATTAGCCAAATCCCATGAGTTTAGGGTAAAGGCAATTGCTGGGCAGGAGTATACTGATGCCGGTCTATAAGATTTAGGAAGCCATAATAGGTGGTGTACAGGTATATCAGCGGTCATAGCATTTTCTATATCCACCCATTTTTTTAGTCCTGGGTTGAGATGCCAAGAGAGGACGTGGCTCAATTGTGTAGCCAAATAATATTCAAACATTAGCGGTAGACCAAGGCCTCCAGCCTCTTTGGGTTTAGCTAGTAGCGCTTTACTCAATCTGGATTTCTTCCCTTGCTAGATAAAACGGTTGCATAACGCTTGGAGAGAGAGGATAGTTTTCCAGGGGATTGGCACTTGGAGCGTCTGAAATAAGTACAATAGGCGGGGAAGGATATTCATTTTGATGACTTGGATTCTACCTACCCAGGAAATGTATCTAGGTTCCCATCTAGCCAGGTCGTGTTGGATGGTCGTCAGCAGGGGCAAATAATTAGCTTTGTATAGGCCTACAAAGTGTTTGGTGATATTTATCCCTAGATATCTGATTGAGTGAGGACGCCACTGGAAGTTAAAGGACAACTGTAGAGCTTCTCTAGTTTTGCGTGGGACATGAAGGGAGAGGGCTTCGGATTTGGAATCGTTCATTTTATAACCCGACAACTTGCCAAAGAGTGTAAGTTCTGACATTAGGTTCGGGAGCGTTACAATGGGATTAGTCAGGGTAAGCAGGACATCGTCTGCAAAAAGTGAGATTTTATAATGTGAGGCGCCCAGCCGGATGCCTGAGATTTCTGGGTTAGAACGTATTTTAGCTGCCAAAGGTTCAATACACAGAGCGAACAATAATGGGGATAGTGGGCAACCTTGCCTCGTGCCGTTGTTTAACTGGATGCGACTGGAGACCTGGCCATTGGTCATGACCCGGGAGGTGGGGTTGGTGTATAGAGCTGTTATAGCCTGTAAGAAATGGCTCCGGAAGCCAAAAGATTCTAACGCAGAAAACATAAAAGACCAGGCTACCCTTTCGAATGCTTTCTCTGCGTCTAGGGCTAGAAGCAGCGAGGGAAGTTTATTAGAGTTAACATAATGAATTAGATCTATTACTCTACGCGTATTGTCAGGGGCCTGCCTGTTAGGAATAAAACCCACCTGATCCGGGTCTATGAGATCAGCCAGAACCCCATTCAGTCTGTTAGCTAAGATTTTGGCAAAGAGCTTAATATCTGTGTTAAGGGGAGAGATTGGGCGGTAATTTGCACAATTCGTGTGGTCCTTGTCTGGTTTAGGTATGACTATAATAGTGGATGAGGTAGAGTCAGAGTGAAAGGAGTCACCATGTAAAATTGCGTTAAATAGAGCAGTGAGTTTAGGGAGTAACTTGGGTGCAAAGGTTTTATAATACGACATAGTAAAACCGTCAGGGCCTGGTGCTTTAGAAGGTTTCTGCGATCTAAGAGCAAGTTTGACTTTCTCTTCAGTTATTTCTTCAGATAATTTCTCGGCTTTAGCTCGACTTAAAGTCGGGAGATTACAAGAGCTCAAATAGTTGAATATGTCGGTTTTGCGTGAGTCAGCGTCACCCTGAGCTGTTAGATTATAAAGAGCCTCGTAGAAAGAGTGAAAGGTCTTGTTGATGTCTCGGGGATCGTAGGACAAACTGCCCCCCCGCGTCCCGTATTACATTAATTAATTGGGAGGCCCTTTTAGTTTTGAGGCTATTTGCTAGCAGTGAGTCTGCTTTGTTACTTTTTTCGTAAAACCTTTGAACCACCCAGCGGAGGCTCTTTTCTGTCTTTTCGGCTATAAGGTGGCTAAGCTCCCCTCGCAACTTAGTAAGCTGAGTAAGTGCTTGGGAAGAATGTGTTCGTTTGTGTTCTGATTCCAGTGTAAGGATCTGCGATGACAGAGAATCGATCTTCGCCATCCGCTGTTTTTTACGAGAAGATGCAAACTTAATAATCTCCCCCCGAATTACTGCCTTATGCGCCTCCCACGTAGTGGAGAGGCTTATGTCCTCAGTTGAGTTAATCTCAAAGTATTCATCCAGTTTATCATTCAGCAGGTTTTGAAAGTGTGGGAGCTTGAGGAGAGCTCCATTCAATTTCCAGGTGGTCCCTAAACCCCCAGTGGTGGCGAGGTCAAAGGAGGCCTACGTTGCTGAGTGATCCGACCAGGGGTTGGGGTGGATGTCTGCTGATGTTAGTGAGGACATTAGGTGAGGACAGCACAGAATCATATCTATTCTAGAATATGAATCGTGGGGGTGAGAATAGAAAGTGTAGTCTCTTGCAGAGGGGAAAGTGGCACGCCACGAGTCAAATAGTCCTGTTTCTGCAATGTGTTTGTTAAGGGGTTTAGAACCTGGCGTATGGGCCCGCGGGGATGTCCCTGTTGAGCGGTCTAAGGTTTGGGAGATTATTGTGTTGAAGTCGCCCCCTAACAGAACCCTGCCCTCGCGATGGGTGTGAAGTTCCCGGAATAAAGTGTGAAAAAAAGCAAAGTGTCCCGTGTTGGGTGCGTATGTTGTCATCAGAGTTATCGGTAAGGGACCAATCTTGCCTATTATCATAATGTATCGCCCGTCGTTGTCTGCAATTGTCTTAGATACCACCAGAGGGACAGAGTTACGAATCATAATAGCGACCCCATGCCGCTTGGAGGTGTAGTTAGAGTAGTAAACCGTGGGGTATTTCCTGGATGACAGCGAGGAGTGGTGATCTCTCTTGAGGTGGGTCTCCTGCAGGTACACAATGTCAGCATGATATTTGTTAATATAAGAGTGCACGAGTGATATCTTTTGAGGGGTATTTAACCCCTTAACATTCAGTGATAAAACCTTCAGAGGCATTTAACATATGACAGATAACTAAAAAGAAAGAAATGTATAGGCAAGAGTTGGTTACCCCAAGGATGCCTACGGTGTGGTTCAAAAGGAGAGGGGGGAAAAAAAAAAAGGAAAAAGGGGGGAGGTTGGAAAGCACACAAAGGGAAGAGGAAAGGGAATGCTAGGGGAGATAGGGGACAGCAGTCAGATATTCCCTGGGTGGGAGGTCCGCTACCAATTGAGAGCCCAGGGGAGGGAAGGCTCAGTTTCGGGACTAGTAACCGCTATAAAAACAGATGAATGAATGCAAAACTATAATTGAAGTTGACTATAGCAGTCCCTTTGTGGTTAAGTGGGGGGGGGGGGGGGTGGCGGAGGCCCTTGGTGGCCGCCGCCCAGAGAATTCTAAATTAACGTCAGTAACATTAAAACAAGTAGGGTCAAACAAATGTGAAGACAGTGACCAAAGCCATCAAGCTGAGCAAAAGATGATGCATCATAACAAGAGAGGTAGAACCAAACGCACTCTGGTGTGTAAGGGCCCGAGGATATCCCTCTGGCTAATTTAAGAGTTGGGAGAGTGTTCCGGGGGATGCAATAAATGGAAGACTGTCCGCCGCAGTCGTATGCCCCAACTACCACATTGCCTAATAACAGGTCCACACCGGAGCGGGTCCACATAGATCACCCACAACTACAAAATTTAACAAATTACCCTGTCCCTAAAATAGGAACTTACAGTCGGATAGAATTACTTAGGTAAGAGAATTACGTCTGATAAGACGATCCCTGAGAACAGATCACCTGAAAAAGAAAAGGCAAGTTAGAACATAGTTATTAGAACAGTCAAGCAGGTTGCGAAGTTGAGGCCCCGTCTTCAGGGGATGTGCTGGAGGCTGAGCGATGCTGAAGTTGGCGTAGGAAGTGACGGCCTTCTTCTAGGGATCTAACAGACACTTGACGATCTTCCATCAACACCACCAAATGAAAGGGAAAGCCCCAACGATACTTGTAACCTTGTTCTCTCAGAGCGCTTGTGATTTCTTTAAGGACCCTCCTCTTAGCAACTGTAGAAGGAGCGAAGTCCTGGAATATTTGCAATTTGGAGCCTTCAAAAAAGATAAAGTTGGAGTTCCTGGCGCTCGTAGTTATCCTTTCCTTAACTTTAAAAGAAAGAAGTTTCAGGATTACAGCTCTGGGAGGTGCCGTGTCTTTGGGTTTAGGTCGAAGAGCTCTATGGGCTCTCTCTATTTCAATCTGGGAGTCAGATAGCGATGGAACCAAGTGGATGAATAGACGGAGAAGATAAGGTTCTAACGATGTTGCATCAATAGTCTCCGGGATGTGCCGAATACGGAGATTATTTCTTCTCTCCCGATTTTCTAAGTCCTCATTCTTGTCTCGTAGGAACTCAAGCTCTCTGCTGACATATTCCATGTCTCGACTAGATTCCCTTTGAAAGGACTTACACTGCGTCTGAGACTGCTCCAGGGAGTCGGTGCGCTGACTCAGTGCTGATATATCCTTTTTTTAGCTCTCCTACTGTTTTTTGAAGTTCTGAAGTGAGGGATTGTTTAAGATGCACAAGGAGAGAGCGGATATCTGATATATCTTTTTTCGTTGCTGGGACATCCTCAACTTCCATTTCCTCGTCTCTAGCTGACCGGTTACGTGGAGATGAAGAACCCGCCGCACTTGGTTTATTCTGTCTTGAAAAGTGCTGGGTAATTTCGGCGTTCTGCCCTCTTTTAATCTTAGAGGTGGCTTTACTCATGGTTAAAGTGCAGGAAAATAAAGCTTATTGCTTGCGTTTAGGAATGATGAACCATTCTGTTAATGCTCTGGACGGACGCAGCCTCCCGGCCTACATCTCCTGAAAAGTGTGAGTCGGGTAAATGCGGTGGAGCTCACATGGAAGACACAGTAGGGCCCTCTTGGTATCAGGGGTTAACAACAAAATGTATCTTCTTAATATTGTTATTGGGGACCTGCAATTTTAATAAATGGCCATTGGGTGGCAGTCAAGCACAATGCTGGAAGTGCAGTGGAGATGAAAAACAGTTGCAGGCTTTATTTACAACGATGGCCACTAGGTGACAGTGTAACCGTGTAGCCTTATCGTCTGCAGCTCTTCCCCAGGTCAAGACTGGTTTAATATCTGGGTACAGGGGCACTCAGGCACGTTGCCAGGCAGCCTGGACTGGCAATTTCTCTCCCTACTCCCTCACCTCACAGCCTCAACCGAGCAGATGGGAGTGCAGACACTTCTATGTTGCCATGGCGACCAAGCTCCACGTTCCTCTGTTCTACTCAGCTGGAGGTCCCAGAATGCACTGCACTGCTCCCACTGCCGGAAACAAAGGGAAGAATGGCGCCAGATACTTCCGGTCCTCCCTGTTGCCTAGATCTCACGAAGGGCGGCTTCGGAACAGCAGGGCTCTCCAGGTAAACAGAGAGCAGTCCTCTCCAACTGCCCCCGCCACTCAAACAGGCTCTGGGCACTCCTCAGTCCCGTTCAGTACCCCCGCTACTGATGCCGCTGTCCGGTGCGCTCTAAATGCCCTGCAGACCAGCCAAACGGGGCTATTGAGTTTCTGCTCTCAAATACCAGGCAGGGATCGCAATAGTCAGCGGGGGGGCGCCCGCGCCTCCAGTCTCCACAGATCGGGTACTCGCTGGGGCAATAAACCGTACAGGCACTTGATATTTACAGCAGGCAATCTGTGCCCTCCTGAGCTCCTGCCCAGCTATTCTAGGAGCAATCTGGCTTCCTAGTATAGCGTTTTTAGATGTAAATTAAATATATCTCAAGGGGAGCTCCACTACTACACGTCCGCTCACACTGGCCTCCAAGCCACGCCCCGCACACCTGCGTTTTTATGAAGAATAACGCGGGGATCTGAGTCTGCCCCAAAGGGTAAATTGTCTAAATGTAAAGCAAATAGAGAAGAGAAATATTGCCATTCTTCATTGGAAACTGACACAAATTTGCTATTAGACAGTCATGTACTCCAATTCTCCCCAGGGGAGTTTTTGCATGAAAAATAAAAAGTGGTGTATCTTGGTATAATTATAGTGCTCAGTACATGGGAGATTATTGTGAGGAATAAACGCTAAATGAATTGATAAAATTCCATATTCTGTAGCGCCCTACACCTAAAAGAAATAAGTACATTTTGGGTGATGAGTCAAGGATTAAATCTAAGCAATAAGCCTTAAAGGTCAACTCAGTAATGTGTCCTAAACTATTTAATATTTTTATTAATGTATTGTTAATACTGGGGGATGGCATATAAAGTGTAAAAGCCATGTGAAGTTATGCTAGCTACATATTAATTGAGATACAATTTTGGAAATCTGACATGGACAGTTAAATAAGTAACACCCTTAGTGCAAGGCACATGGTACAAAGGCCAATAAGGGCAGTAATGCATAAAAAAGGCAGATAGATGCACATGATACAAGCATAATTTTACCCAGTAAGTGCTAGAAACTTGCCAATGTGTGCAGTGTGTGCACCTTTTTAGAAAGACATATAATTGACATGAATCAGATGCAAGTACTTGTATTAAGAGAATGCAGGGGGGACATAAACAATTAACATACACTAGTAGAAAATCCACACAAGTACAATAAAAGCTGGTTGCAATGTTCAAATCATGGTATGCTCTGCATCCTCAGGTAGAGTAACCTGACTGAGTGATCTTGACGTTTCCAGCGCTGTGCAAAAGCTATATATTTTGCACAAATTGTTCTTACGAAGATTTCTTTATTCTGTAGACTTGGTATACCATGTAAATACTTTAGATATATCAGTACTAGCAGATATTTTAATAGTTATGTGTAAATATTTTGCTTGTCTTTACCTCTTAAAAGTGCTTCAAAGACATATAGAATATATTACATTTGCTTGGAATGAAATGGTAAAAAGACGAAAGGGAAATTCAAACAGCAACAGCATTAAGACTGTTAAATATTTCTAATTGGCTTTTATAGAATACTGTCTTATGTATGACAAATCACTCTCTGCTTTGTTAGGGTCTTTGTCTCTTTGTGAGCTCTCCATTTGGACATTTTATATTTGTTACTCTCTCGTTTCTAACCTTAAGTTTAATTATGATACAATATTTTTATTTTAATAGGTGGTTTAGCTGGAGCAGCATCCCGGATCACGAGTGCTATGGCTAAAGGTGTAGCGGCCATAACAATGGATGAGGAGTATCAACAGAAGAGGAGGGAAGCAATGAACAAACAGCCAAGTGGTATCAAGGAAGGTCTCACACGTGGAGGAAAAGGCCTTGTATCTGTAAGGGACTTTTTGTAATTTGTGTGACTGGTTTTAATATGAATCTCATGCTATTTAATTCCCTAATAATGAACATTATACATTCCATAGCAGTCAAGCCAGATTTAGTGTCAATATACCTCTATGGGGACAGCCGCATTGGTTAATTTATTAAGTTGGTCATTTTCAGCTAGATCTAGCTGAAGCCTCTCCGACAGAAAGCTAAGATGCGCATGCTCATAGCATTTTATCCATTTGCTGTTAGTGTTAGGCTACTGGTGAAAAAAACAGTCTTTGTGAAGGAGATGGTCTTCGTGTTTCCCAGAGCAGCCCCAGCAAGATAAATTACAGCGGTGTTTCATTATGCATCGTTACGATTTGCAGCCATGCATATTAATTGTTACTGCAGTATATTAATACATAGACTCATTTATCTTTAGCTTAAACCATCACTATGCACAACAGGGTCTTTTTTTGTTTTTCTATTTTTTTTTACATGGCCGTGTCTCTCCTCAGCTTATGTATATGACAACAACCGCAGATGTTCTATGTGCGGCCTGCCAGCCTGATGTTATATTGTCATGTGTGCGTGAAGACCCGGGTACCGATGTGGTGAAGCCAGCCTGGGCTAAGTCTTTAGCCAGTACGATTGCTGAGATTGCTCAGCTGACCCATGCTCATGAATGGGGGGTCCTCCCCAGGTTCCATCAGGTTCAGAGGTTAATTTGGGGGAACATAGACCTAGCCAGGGGCCAGTGTGTCCCATGGAGGCATCCCAGGAGGAGCAACTAGGGGCAAGGAGTTTGGCAACTTCTGTGCAGGGTTTAGTCAGCTTTTACTCCTCCTTAGAAAGGATGTTGGATCCTGCAACACCTCTGGACTCTTTCGCAAGCATAGATGTTTGGTACCTCAGCGTTAATTGGGGTCAGATTTGGATGATTTCTTCCTAAACAAGGACAAAGTTGTTGGCGGTTTGGATGAGAATACTTCATACTTTGAAGAGGATCCTTATACCCATCAGGGAGTGGATGATCTAATACAGGCAGTGCGCCTGGTATTGGCCATCCAAGACACAGAGGTTCCAGATATTGCTGGAACCCCACTCTTTAAGAGGAAGGCAAAGAAAATCGTTTTTTTTTCCTTCCTCTCCCCAGCTACAGGACTGGCTGGGGGAGGCATAGTCCACACCAGACCATAAGTTCCAGGTGTCCCGCAAGCTGCAAAACTGTTATCCTCTTCCGTCAGAGGATTGAGTTAAGTGGGAAGTGCTTTCCAAGGTGGATAACTCTGTATCGAGGTTGTCCAAGACAACAATTCCCATTCCCAATACAGCAAGCATTAAAAATGGTTTGGACTGTAAGGTTGAGTGCACACTTAGATATATTTTTGTGGCTGCAAGGGCCTTCCTGAGACCCATTTTAACCTCTGCATGGGTTAACAAGGCGTTAGGTGGTCAAAAGCTGGCAGACCGGGATGTGAATTGTTAGTGGAACAGATTCAGTGAGCTACAGAGTATTTGGGGGTGGCGGCATTAGATGCTGGTTTGATTGCAGCTAGGATTTCAACTTCAGCAATTTCGGTTCGTCGCACTATCTGGCTCAGAGCTTGGGAAGCTGATGTTGATTCCAAGCGGACTCTAGAGTCTATAACTTTCTCTGGGGATGAGTTATTTGGACCTAAGCTGGATAAAATTATCTACCAGGCCTCAGAGGGAAATAGTGCTTTCCTAGAATTAGAGCAGTGAGATTTTGCTCGGTTCGATTCTCAAGGGAGTTTCCATCCAGGAAGTCTAGGAGCCAATACCCCAGGGGGAAAATTACGTGCAGGAGATCAGCCCAGAGGGGAAATTTGTAGAGGGGGAGACAAGCTTGCAGAGCTAGATGCCCAGGGGCTAAACTCCCTGACAAATCCCTGGTATTATGGGCATTCTGCTCACACAGATTCGTTTGTGGTGGGAGCCAGTTTACTTATTTTCCAGGATCAGTGGTTAGAGTCCACCACGAATGCCTGGGTGAGACAGATTGTCTCAAGGATACAATATAGACCTGCTTGGATCCCCTCCCAGAAGATTTTTTTGTACCACAGAGCTTCCCTCAGACAAAACGTCTTGCTATGCGAGAGGTTATTCAGATTCTGATTGGTTCGGGCGTGGTTGTCCAAGTCCCGGAACACCAAAGAACTTCTGGGTTTTACTCAAACATTTTTCTGGTTCAGAGACCAGACTGTTAATTCAGGCCCATCTTGAATCTAAATGCCCAACACCCAGCTCCGGATGGACAAATTTAAGATGGAGTCCCTGAAATCAGTATAGAAAGCCATGGAAAAGGACATGTATAAGGTGTCCTTGTATTTCAATGATGCATATCTACACGTGCCTATTTGGGAAGGACATCATTGCCTTTTCAAGTTTTCCACGTTCCAGTGGAAAAAAAGATTATTCTCTGTCTGGATGATTTGTTGAAAAAGGCAGAATCTGCAGCTGTTCTTCAGGCTCATATGCAGGAGACTGCTCAGACTTTAGAGTCCTACGGGGGGATTATGAATCTCAAAAATCCAAACTAATTCTGTCTCAGCGGATGGTCTTCTTGGGCCTATGTTTCGACACCCAGAAACAGAAGGTGTTCTTATCGGCGGACAAACTTTTATCCTTGCAGAACATAGTAAAGTCTTTGTTGGCTTAAAGACAAGCTTCCATTCATTTCTGCATGAGAGTTCTCGGCAAGATGGTGTTGACGTTCGAGGCCATCCCATTTGCCCAGTTTTATGTCAAACGGTTTCAAGTGGAGCTTCTCTCCAAGTCGAACAAATCTCTATCTCTCCAATCAGGTCATACACCATTACCAGAGGGTTCGTTACTCACTCCTTTTGGTGGCTGAGGGGGGGGGGGAGACCTTTTTTCCAGGAGGTCCTACATATTCACCCCTCTTATGTTTTCCTGTGGCTTCATGGGATCTAAATCTGGTGTTAAATGCCTTACAGCATTCACAGTTTGAACATGGATATGGTAGAATTAAAATTCCTTTAGGTTCTGTTTAGATTTAGGTGTACTTCATTGAGTGACCTTATGTTTGCTAATCTGTCTCCAAGTTCTGAATAGCAGGCTTTTATATCACAGAGGAAACCTTGTTAAAAGAAGTATTTTGCATAGCTTGACACAAAGTGAAAGAGTGTGTCACTTCTTCCACCTGTAGTTTATACACTTATTTTTGGGGTCTTTGTATAAAAGTTGGGCTGTGTGCACATTGACAGTTCTAAAACCATCAGGTTATATTTCAAATCTCTAGGAAAAAATGGACTGTGCAGATGCATACTGTATAGAAGAGGATGACAGCAAAGACAGGGAAAAGTAAAACACATCCCCCCCCCCCCGACACACACACACTTTCTGTTTTATTATCTGCAATTTAAAGGGCAACACCAGAAAAGTAAAAAAATATATATTTATCATCTAAAAGCTTACACCCTAATTGAGAAGGAGAATTACATTTCTTGGTGGATGGATCCATACTCTGCCGTTTAAATGGGTTTATATAGATATACACTCTTAGGGGGTATATTTACTAAACTGCGGGTTTGGAAAAGTTGTTGCCTATAGCAACCAATCAGATTGTAGTTATCATTTATTTAGCAAGTTCTACCAAATGCAGCTAGAATCTGATTGGTTGTTATAGGCAACATGTCCACTTTTTCATACACACAGTTTAGTAAATATACCCATTAGAGTGCTAATCTGACCAATGCAAACTTAAATTATATATCTATTGGTTTTGTTGTTGGCCTTTAATATGATATAGCCACACTTTGTTCTCTACTTTGAAAACCAAGATGGCGATTTTGCTTTTGTTTTCATTGAAGACAACCCAGCCCCCCAAAAGAAAGATTTTTTTTTTGATCAAATTTGCAAATCTGCTTTGGAAATACAGTATTTTCGGTTATGATTGGGAGATCTATTTTCTGTGCCCCTCTCCCAGGTAACAGGTGTTACATTTGTATGTAATAACTTTTAGGTAGTCAAGTGTTTTATGTTTGCTCTTCTTTTTAAAGTGCATTGTTCTAAAGAGTTTAGTTGCTGTTACTTGTGGATGGTATGTGTCAACATCATGCTATGAATGTGAATGACTATTTATTTTCTTTCTCCAGGGCTTTGTCAGTGGTATAACTGGGATAGTTACAAAACCAATTAAAGGTATAGTGAATAATTCTGCTGAAGTGATAATGTTCTAAGGGGGTTTTGTGCCAAGGTCGCTAATATATCACACAATGTATTTATTAGGAGCTCAGAAAGAAGGTGCAGCTGGATTTTTTAAAGGAATTGGCAAAGGATTAGTGGGAGCTGTTACCAGGCCAACTGGAGGCATCATAGACATGGCCAGCAGCACGTTTCAGGGCATCAAGAGGTAAATCTGTTGTGTACAATGTTTTCTGTAATACAGTGTGTATACTAGTGCTCACTTGCTTGTACTTTTGTTGTAACTAGTTGCTCAGGTGAATAAGGTTTTGTGCAGGTGAATTAAACTGACCACAGACTGGTATATGCCAGCTATCCTCTATTGAAAATATTTTATATGTTTCAGTGTTGTGCTGCGAGGATAAATATTCTCAGTAAAAGGTCAAATCAGGGTCTAAAAAAGGCAGTTCGGTCTGTGGTATTTGTGACCCTTAATTATCTGAATGGTCCTTTAACATTAAATTCATGGTTTCCTGTGCATAGTAACATTTATAATTGTTTTCTTCTTAAATATGATTCAGTCAAACTGTTTTTCTCATATATTTGCCACAATTACAGCTCTGTACTGTATTTTATCGCTTTAGAAGTTAGGAAATTATGATGGATGAAAACTCTTCAACTGTCATTAGAGAGCTAATCTTCCTTTTACCTGTTGTTTTCATAGCGCTACAGTCAATTCAGACGAAGTGGCGAGCCTGCGCCCTCCACGATTTATACATGAAGATGGTGTCATACGGCCGTACAAGTTGAAGGAAGGCGCTGGCAGCCAAATGCTACAGGTGATGGCAACGGAGTTATAGAGACAGAATCCATAATCCTTACCAAAGATGCAGAAATAGATTACATGCTCTATATAACCTCTGCGTGTTAATGCTGGGTTAAAAATACAGTCAGATTCTAAAATACAAATTTGTGTTTTTAGGTATTAAAAAAAATATGGCATGTCTCATGCCATAATAAGAACCGCTGATCTACAATAATACATATTGCAGTGTAGTGTGCTGCCTAGACCAAGTTCTTTAGATGGGAATGGCTACAAATATGTTTTCAGTACATATATGTCATCTGGATCACATGCAAAAATGTCATGCAATAGGTTTCATGGAATCTCTCAGGGAATTTCTGTGACATAGAAAATCCTTCTCAGGACAGAACTAGCCTAGACAAAAGTACAGAAATCAGCCTGTATTCTGGTTGACTATGTCTTAACTTACATCTCTGTGACATTGCCACTGTCTATTTTAAAGTTCAAATGTAAACTTAATTTTTTCTTTTTTCTTTATAAATTGTTTGATACTGATGAAAACAAGTGAAAACATGTTATGCATCCAGTTTTTGCACAGTAAAACTTTCATGGCATCATTTGGTTAATGGTGAACAAACATTCTACCATCCATTCATCCGTCACACTTTAACCACTGGGTGGCATTATTCATTTGTTTGAAGATATATTTTTCACGCAGCACTGTAGTTAGCTCATACTAACATTTCAATAATACATTTAAAGTAAAACTGCCACGTGCATTTTCATGTATAGTAGGTCACACCATAAAATGATTTCCATGATTCTTCGTATTTAAAATGTACCCATTATCTTTAAACATACTTTGGCCACTTGGTTGTTTGAAAATGCAGCATTTATTTTATCCTCCGCACTCAAGAATGTTCATTGTTATTTTAGTAATCTATTTAGGGTGTAGCTACTGTCTGCATCCACTGTATGTAGTTAATATACACTTTTAATATGGGGAGAAATCAGTTATTTTTTTATTTCAAAACCGTACAAAAGGAAGTGAAAAGTAAAACAGAATTTTAATTATTTATATCTATATTCACATATTACTGTGTGGATATATGCATGTTTTCTGTTTTACTTATTTTTGTTTTGCTTGTCCTGCCAAAAGACAAGCTAAAACACAACTACACCTGGCCATAGAATTGGTAACATGCATTGGATAGGGCTAATTTTACATACTTAAATGAACAGTTAGTTATATGGTAAGTCATGTTAAATACATGCCTAATTAAGGACTAATGTACAATCAGTCAGTAATACTATAGCTGTTTCATATTGAATGTGAGCATTTGTTTGGTGTTACATGAAGAGAATACTCCATTGCAAGTAGATACTTTATTAAATTAGGCTTAAATTAGTGTCCGCACCAATGCTGCCAGGCTATCCTGCGCACCTTTCAGTAAGGGAATAAACAGACGTCTAACCTCTTGGTGAACTGGGAACATGGTAATATCTTGGCAGGGCTAATGTTAAGTTAACATGCAGCAGTGATCTAATTGCAAGTGACACAAGTATGTCGTTACCAAAATGATCAGCGTTGCAATATAACATACAATGTTGGCTGCGATTTTGACTTATTCTTGAGAATTATTGTTAAGCGCAAGGGCCTCCGTTGCGAGTTTACCCTATTTGCAGTTCCCCAGGGTAACAGGTAAATATGCCTGTCCATGGCCAGGGCATTAATTTAAGCACAGCAGCGTGGCAGCAGGTGAAGAGAAACAAGGAGTGAGGAGCAAGGCAGGGGGAGGGGGGGGGCACATTAGATATGAGGAGCTTGTCAGTGTATTGAGAGCAGAGGAGCAGGTCACTTTGTTGGGAGCAGGATAAGAATGGACAGGAATCGGAGGTGAGGAGCAGAACAAAAGATACAACTTTGGGATTAGGAAATTCTTACATGGCCAGAGTCTTACCAAAGTGTGTGGGCAATGTGTATTAGTAGGAGGTCTATGTCCACAGCCATCTTTGTATTCATAACTTGTTGGACACTTTATTTAATATGGTCATCATACTATTAATGCTTTGTTGTGCATTTGGAACAAAAAGTCACCTTTTAAACACAGTTTAAAGCCAAATTTGCAGTATCTAATAATAGATGCTACTGCCGATATTGCATTTTGTATTTGTCTTTGAATGTTCTCACACATGTATTGTGCATGGTCACTGCATTTGTTTTTTTTTTCTTTTCATATTCCTGTAAATTTGTATTCATGTTTCATATAGAACACCATTGTCCTATAAACATTCATTGTTATCTATAAACTTAGTGACATGCTATTAAAGCAGGAGGACAGAATATTTTGTTATTTTTTACATTAAATTTCAAAAGACTTGTATTTTAAAAATAAATTCTTTATTTGAAACCATTTGAATTTGTTATTGTTTTCTGACATTATTTATTTGTATTATTTTACATTATTATTATTATTATTATTATTTTACATCAGACATGTTTTTTTTTGTTTTTTTTTTTTTTTATACATAGTCTTACATGCAATGTTCATGGTGAATGATAAATATGTGTCCAATTTTTTAATGCACCTGGCCTCAAGATAAAATGTTTATCAGCATAAAAAAATTATAAAGCAAATAGGTCTTTTTTTTTTCTTTTTTTTTAATAATAATTGCTGGGCGGGCAGAGAATATCATGTATTCCTGACCACCCATGTGTTCACTGTGTAACATTAGTGTGTGTGTCCTATAGAGAGATCCCAAGTGTCTGCTAGTGAACTTGATGTGTAAAGAGGCAACGTACTGCGCAGGCTGTCAGAAGTTAGGCTGATTTAGGGAGAGAATGACTTTGCCATTCACCAACTAGCAGTGCCAATCAGTATGATATTACCACCTGAGAGCAGAGCTTTGTAGGACATGATGGGGGGTAAGATTGTAGCCGGGTAGGGGTGTAGCTATATACATTTCTTTGGAAAAGATCGGGGCTCAATGATCTGTATTCTTTTTACATTTCATGCTATCATATATATATTTGTAGAGAACAATGACAGTTAGTTGCATCACATCTATGGTGAATTCTATCATATAGCCATTGGCACCAGACTTACTCAATAATGGTAATTTTTGGAAAATGTAGTATGTTGTATCTCAGACATAGGGGACATTTCATCTACTTTTGCTAAGCAGACAGCCGAGTTTTATTTAGCAAAATGGTTTTATATTTTGGTACTTGCTTTATTGTATGCATGTCTTTTAAATGTGTTCTAAATCACTGGTGCTTATTTACAAAAGTAATTTACTGTTAAGAAAATTGCAGAAAGTGCAATGCATGTTTGCACTATTAAAGATTCATAATGCTTAGACCTTCTCCATTATTTTAAACAAACATGCAAGTGCATGCATCATAAAATAGTAAAACTTTCAATTTGCCCTCTACTGCTGAAAGAAAATGTTTTACAAGAAACTTTGAAAAGTTTCAAACTAGATTTAAAAAATGAAAGCTGGATTTTTGCAACATTTGGTTACAGTGTAGGTTTTGAAAAACCCATGGAATTACATGCTCTATATGCACCACACTTGTCATGTTTATTATTTTGTGCAGAGTAATATATATGTCATAATGTCCTGAATAAATTATAATTAATTTATTTATAGGCACCAAGCAAAATGGAAGCTTATAAACTATTTGCATATTTATAGCTTGTTTTGTAATACAAGTACAGTACCAGTAATACCATCACTTATATTACTTCCTTTGGATCTTGAATCCAGATGATTTGCAGCAGTATGAATTAATTAATTGGAAAAAATCTTCATAAGCCTTAACTTTTCCTTAACTTTCCTCCTGTGCTTGTTAGCAGATTCGCACTTAAAATCACCTGCAGTTGAGAATCTATCTGGGCTGTATGATAACAAAATATCATATGACCTCACAGCAGTATCTGACCCCAGTGCAGTGAGTGCTACAGCTGAATTGAGATGAAGTACTGTGTTCTTTACACTTCTGGGTACTTTAAGATTCACAATTCTTATTGTTACTTTAAGAAAGCCCTTATTTTTTAGAAAATAATTAAACTATATCACCACTGCACTGATCTCTATTCCTCCACCACTGTTTCATTTTTTGCATTTGCATTTTTTTTCTTCCTGAGGCTTATTTAAACCTCAAGAAGAAAATATTTTATATGTTTGATTTTTGCTCTTATATAGCTGTTTTGAAGAGTGTCCACTTCTTGATGTCATTATATAGCAAATGTAGCGCATGGTATGACCAATTTATTGCTTTAATATGTGGATATTTATTTTAGTTGCATTATTGGTTTGCAAAATAAATACTTTATCACTCCCAATCTTTTCTAAGGCATCATATAAATTACTACTCCTATACATTGCAGCCTGTTTCAGTGCTTCTGTAAACAACTAGTGTAACTAAGTTTAATTCCTTGTCCATTTATGATTATTATATCATAGATTTGTAAGGTGCCACAGAGCTCTGCAGCGCCGTACAGTAGTGAAAACAGTACATGCATAAAACATGGACATACAAGGTAGAGAAAATAAATGCAGACATTAGAACATAGGGAATGGAGGGCCCTGCTCTTTAGAGAGCTTACACTGTGCTATGTGAATTTACTCATCTATATTCTGACAAAGCAAATGAAAGCTTGAAAATACCACATGTCTGATTGGGGGTGGTTGTATTTTTTTTATTTTTAATAAGTGTCAAATATATTGAATATAAAGTAAATAATAACTCACAGTATGTGGATTTAAAATCATGTTTACACACAATACATCATATCGGATTGTGTAAGACAACTTAAATTAACTTGTGTTTCATGGTGTAAAAATATAGGCTTTGATTGCAATTTGTTTTTAAGAAAATGTTGAGCAGATTGTTGGAGTTTAGTTCTAACTCTTGGGTGCTAGGGTCTTTGTATGCTCTCTCTATGTGTTTTCTCCACATTCTCTTGTTTCCTCCCACTGCATAATCTATCTATTTTGAAGGACATTTCTAATACAATTTTATTAATGATCTCTTTTAGGCCTCTGAAATTATGAGAAAAGTGTGAGTGAGTGCCCCCTAGTGATTCTATATGTGCAATGCATACTATTACTATATGCTTACCCTACATTTAATATGAATATGAATAAAGCCTCATTAGAAATGGGGCAGATGGTTTTATTATAATTTCAGAAGGCGAATCCAAAGGAAGTTAAAAAGAGGATCTGAAGGAAAGTTAGTCTGTCCAGTAACAAAGTAAAATATTTGAAAACTGAAAATATTTCTCACGAGTACAAAATCATGCACACTTTCTAAGGTGTATAAATCATTCTTCAGCTTATTGTCAGATTTGTGAAGAGGTAACACTTTTTTTTTCTTTAATTCTATCCCGAAAGATTTGCAAATTATTGTTTTTAAGTTGTTTTGCTTCCTTAAGGTAGAAAGTAAGCATGTTTCTTAAAGTTGTTTCCAATGTATGTGCTCTAGACATTTCAGCAAAAGCATATGTCAAGTTTGTGAAGATAGTATTGTGGGCTCTTATTTCTCTTTTCCCATTCAGTAGAACAGAACATAGCATGCTGTCACAATTACTGTAGTTTTTACATTGTTGCAACAATCTTCACTCCATTAAAAGGTTAACTCAGTGATGCAGAGAAGCTGATAAAATAAGTGTTGTTTTTTAACTATAAGACATCAGATAATGAATAATGACCTGTCTTCAGACTGAAAAACAGCTTCAAGATGGCCACAGCATGTTACATACTATGATATAACTGTGTCTTTGAAATGACCAGCCAATTAGTGGGATAAGGGTATCCACTGCTGGTCTGATTAGGATTTTCCAAGACTGTTTTTCTATTTAGATAAATACTGGAGTGATCATTAGCAGAGGCTGATACTACAGTGCCAAGAAAATAGGGCTTAGTGTGCGGATTGGTTGATGCATAGCCAAGAAAG